>NC_143132.1:33686590-33989621 GCF_059928025.1 Delphinapterus leucas
CAGTGGGGAAAGGAAGGAAGGTGGCATTAGCAAGAGATCAGAGAGACTTTAGTTAAGAAAGCTTCACTGAACAGATGAATCTTAAGTAGAAAAATACATAGTTGAATAAAATACCTTTTTCCAAAAAAGGAGCCAAAGACCAAGAGGAAAAGGTTACATACAGTATGATTGTAAAAATGTGACATTCTGGAAAAAGCAAAACTATGGGGACAGTAAAAAGATTAGTACGTGCCAGGGGCTGAGGTGCAGAGGAGGGTTGAACAGGTGGAGTACAGAGGATTTTTATGGCAGTGAAAATATCCCCTATGATACAATAATGATGGCACATATTGCAAATTTGTCCAAACTCACTGATTGTACAACAGGAGTGAATGCTGATGTAAACTATGGACTTTGGGTGATTATGATTTGTCAATGTCAGTTCAGCAAGTTTTTCAAATGTCATCATTCTGGCAAGGGATGTTGATAATGGCAAAGGCTATGCAGGGAGTGTATGGAACATCTCTGCACTCTCCCCTTAATTTTGGTGTGAACTTAAAACTGCCCCCCCCCAAAAATAAAGCTTTACAAATAAATAATCTAAAACAAAACAAACAAAAATTTTAATATTCTCCCTGTATGAAAATTCTTAACTGTTTTAACTCTTCTACCAAGGTCATTGATTTGGCATGAAATTTATAGTGCCTTGGTAGCTTTTTTTCCCCCTTACTCCTTCCTTCCCTCCCTCTTTCCTTTCATTCCTTTCTATCTTTGTATGTTATTTTTATATTTTTAATTACTTTTTGATTCTTTCTGCCATGTCACCATAATCAAAATACTAATACTTTAAAAGCAAGAGTGCATCTAAAACTTACTTGCAGTCTCATGACACAAGATAGTGTCTTCAGCATAGTAGACACTTAGTGGATATTAGTCAGATTTTTGTTTGCTTCTAAACATTTTCCTAAAATTTATATATTGTAGAAAGAAATGTGATATAAAGTTTTCTCTGGATAAGTTTTCTAACATATTAGAAACACAAATGTTTCTAATACATTTTGTATTCATCTCAGTAATGCTTTCTCCACTTCAACAGGAGTAAGAAAGTTATCAAGATATTTAAAAAAAAGTGGTTCTATAGAAAAAGTATTGAACAGTCATTTATATATATTTAGATTAGGAAAAAAGAAGGTTAAGGGGATAATTGATACCTGTTTTCAAGTGTACTAAGCTTGATTATACAAATCATGTTGACCATGTTTTTCTAAATTTATAAAGGTCACAACAAGGAAAAAAATCATCATAGGTTGCTGCAACACTACTAATTAGACATAAGGAAGAAAAAAAGTATTTAACCATGATGGTAATTAATTACTCAGTCAAGCTATCATGGAGATTGTAGCATTCTAATCCTAGAAAATGAAAAAATACATATGTATAGTCTTAGATCATTTCTATTAAAGCAAAAGTCTAGTACAAATTAACCCTCTAGGATTATAGCCTCTCTAGAAGAGAAAAATAAAACTCCTTGAAATTAATTAGAAATCCTTTGTGAAATTAATAAAGTTGCTTACCTTTAAAAACTCAGTGTATTAATGTGTAAAATTATTTTCAAATTATTTTTATTAAAGTAGTTTTATTAATTAAATATAATAACATTTCTGAGTGTTTTCTAAGTAAGTTGAAAGTACTAAAATACAAAATGACTTTATATTAGTCTCTATCTTCTATATATTTGACATTTCCAATTAAACATATTTTCTATAAGTAAAGGGAGCATATTTTATATGTCTTAACTTGTCTTGGAGTTTAGTGCACAACTAGGCACAAAGAGAATCATTGTACTGGATCGCATGTCTTAAAGTCATATCCATATTCTACATGTTGATTGATAACAACTTATCAAAAACATCCAACATTGTGGTAGGTTATGTAGGGTATACAAAAGAAGTATAAAACAACGTCCTCTATCAAAAAAGAAAGATAAACATTACAGGATATGATAACTGGCATGAAAGACTTATTTTGTAAGAAGTTATACCATTAGATATAAAATTAGATTTTAAATCTTCAAGGATGCACAGGTCAGCAGCAAGTGAACAGTTGAGGAAGGCTTCATTTACTTATTTATCAAGTATCATTCAGGTTTCACCTGTTTCAGTTTCTTCTGGGTTGAGAGTTACTGACCTAGAACCCTGGCTTTTATATAGAAGGTAAGACTGGGGCAGTGATGAACATTGTGGTGAAAAACAATGTAAAAGCATCGAGTGGATGTGAGTATGGTGTGATTTCAGGATGTTCTGTTAAGTGCTTGAGATCACTAAGAATTATGTTGGCTGGACATAATGGTGCCAGCTTTTAGAGGAGTTTATGAGCTAGACAATGCAGTAACGAATGGAATAGGAAATGTTACCTTGGAAAAGGAAAAATTATGTTGGATCAAGTCTCCTTACAATACTAAAGGTAGTGAATGACTCTAATGTTTAGGTGCTTGAAATCCAGTTCAGAGTGATCAGGCCTTTTATTTTAAACTGTGATATGTTAACAGAATTGGTTGAAAACATTTCATTTTGGGCAGGGGGGGAGAGACATGAAAATATGGCACATAATTTTATGATAACCTTAAAAGATTTAGCATATCCAGAACAACAGTTTAGAATTGAGGCAATTCTATTTTCCATCAACTGCATATTTTTATTTAAGACTGCTACCAGTAGTACAGAACTGTTAAACTCCAAGTCCTTATTTTTGGATTTACTTTTCCCCTAAAGGAAACTCTCATAAATGAAACATTATCATACAACAGCCATTAAAAACTTTTCAGAAATTTCCTCTTTCTGTATACAAACTTTAGTTTCTTTCTGAAAACATTTTTACATAACCTATAGAAATATCCTTAAGGAAGTATGACATTGCCCTCCAATAATCACAACATTTACCTGTCTAGTTTAAGACTAAAAATGTGCAAATAAAATCTATGGATAAATAAGAAAATTTCCCCCTGCCTAAAAGTCACAGCCTATTTGGTTAGAAACCCAATGCTTGACTTCATCCTTCCAAATCTAATGTTTCTTTTTAAAATGCAAATCTTTCCTGGATTGGATTAGTCATATTCTGAGGCATCATTAATTTCTATCTGAATTACCAGTTAAGATCTCAGCAGGTATTAATTAGCAACCAAAAACAAAAAGAGATTCCAAAACAAGTTCTTGGTTTATAAGCAAGTTCTTAGAAAGGAAGAAGGCAGTCTACAAAAAAGAATATCCTTGTTTCCTGAAAGAGTGGGAAACACTACATATTGTACACTTCATAAACTGGATGAGGTATGCTATAGATTCTAACCTAAATATGTTGTGCTTCAAGTCTATAAAAGAATTTTTTTCTTTATTCTTTTATTCAGGTGGTTCTTAATCCAATTGTCATCAGTACTCTAATATTCTGCTTCAAAATGTTCTGGGCAGTAATAGATTTTCCATTTCTGAGGCAGGGCCAAAGTATGGTAGAGGGAGGGGCCCAGTTGAACACATTAGCCCATGCCAGGAGGAGCCATTTGTAAATTGGGCTAAATCAGACTGTGGGCTCATCTGAGGAGCAGGGGACAAATAGCTACTGAAAGAAAGGATAGTATTTATGTTAAACTTTCAAGACCTTGTAACTATAAAACACTAGTTAATCTTCAGATTCCTAGGAGTACAAATGAGGTATTGGTTAGATGAGGCAAAATAAAGACCAGAAGAGATGAAGAAACAGTTTTCAATAAGGCAAACAGGGACCAAGCTATCATTCCAAGAATTAGTTTCTGAATAACCTGAGGTCCCAGGGACCTGTCTATAGCAATAAGGGTTGGCTGACTGGGGAGGGAAAGTCAAGTTGGTTTCAAGACATGAGGTAAGCCCAGCAGAAAGAATATCACACTAAGAGAAAGGAGACAAAAAGCCTGATTTTCTTTGTTTTTCTCATCAGTCTCATGACCTTAAGCAAGTTATTTCATATTCACACAGACCTCAGTCGATAGTCCATACATATGGGAAGAGGAGTACGTAGGGCACTGGGGATGCAGAAATGAATAAGACATCGACATAATAATATGGCACATGCCTGAAGGAAGCTGACTAGACTAGAGGATATTATAAAATCCCTTTATGTCATCTTGCTAGAGATGCAATAAAAAATTCTTTATAACTGGTTTTTGTATCTTTGGTTTGTTTTGTTTGTGCTGAAAAGCCACCTCAATAAATTGGGAAAAAGTTTCTTTGCTAGCAGAGAATCTAAAAGAAGTGTATGTATATGTGTGGGCCCATTGGAAATTTTTTCTATAGTTCTTATTTTTTTTAAACAGTGTATTCAATTTTATGACTAGGCAACATAACCAGGTCATTTTCTAATAGCAACTAAGGTATATTATAGGGACTGAGAACCACATCCTAGTTTTGATTTTGAGGCTTACTTGATTTGATTTTTTGTCAAAGTGAGATATGCCTATGTTGGGCCAAATTTACAATGGGACTTTTTCCCCCTAGATTATATTACAGAAGGTCTATTCTTTATTTGATTTATAAGTAAAATCCTTGACAGTGGCCTCCCTCTGTCTCGTATATTCAATCATCATCAAAATCTATCATTTTTACTTTCTAAATGTATTTTTTCAAAGCCATCTACTTCTCTTCAGGCTGAGACTATCATCCACAGTTTTGGCTTCCTTTCTAATGTCTCCACATCTTTTGTAAACCCTTCTAATCCATTCCTCAAACAGCAAGCAGGAGATCTGTTCACACTCTAAATGTGATCATCTCACGTCAGTGCCTAAAATCTTCCAGCAGCTTCCTTTTCCTATTTTTAAATATACATAAATGTTTATGCACTCACACACACACACACACACACACACACATACTGGCTTGCCATCTCTCTTCTGCCTATTTCCCCAATCCGTTCTCTTTCTATCAATATGGTCTATGGTCTTCTTCAGTCCTTGCAAAGCACAATATTTCATTTTACTCAGGATCTTCTCTAAGGCTAATTTCCTCTTGACATATCTTCTTCGTACTCAGTACTAAACAAATTCTTCTTAATTCTGTAAGATTTAGATTAAATATCACTTCATCAGGAACTTTCATTATCACCTCAACCTGGATTAGGTTTCTTTCTCTTTATATAGTTTAATCATTCTCTATACATTTACTTTATATATCTATAAAAATGACAATTATGATACATTAATAAGTAAACTAATAATATAGTATTTATTTCCATAGGAAGACAACTTCGAAAAATTATTTTAAAAAACACAACAGAGCTAGGCTTTAGTGTTTTAGAGGTCTTGGCTCTCTTAGACAAGGGGAGATTTAACATCTTTTATATGTGTCACAAATGCCTAACCTTTAAAACATCTCCATGCTGGTCTTGGTTCTTGAGACCTGTGTCTTTTGTAGGCATTTTAATGTATCCATTCCCTGAAGAAGGAAACAGAGCTTTCATGCTTCCATTACAAAACCAGGGAGGAGCTAGTTGCCTAAAATATTTTTTGTACTCAGTCTCTTCCATTTGATGTTATGCTCAATGAGTACAAGAATTATGCTTGATTATATTCCCAGACTCTGGTACTGTACCTCATATATACTAAAAATTCAACAAATGTTATAAATGGTAACTAGAACTTATTATTCCAATGCTGCTTCTGCCTAAACTTTTTATCTTACTTCCATCCTTAGATTCACCTCAGTTAATCCTTGAAGTATTTAGATTTATATTTACCATTCTTATAATAAATATGTTTGCTTCAATGAATAACATATGCATGTATAGATTTGAAGTCAGAAGGTTTATGTGTCCAACAGTGTTTTACATTCCACAGCTCTAATAAATTTTGAAACCACTAACAGTTTTTTACTCAATAACTTCTAATTAGTTTTTTGAAAAACAAAAGAGGCATTGAGGGGTAATTGAATTTATCCAATTTAAGTATTCACATTTCAAGAGACAGAGCCAGAGCAAGTACTAAAGAGAAAACAGAATAAAAACATTAAGAGAAAAAGCATGACACCACCAATTTTTTCATTTGAGACATTTTATGACATAAATCTGTTTTCACACAATATGTTCAACAGTTCTCATTCCAAATTAAAGCACATTAACTTTTAATCATACATAAAATGTCAGTTCTTAGCCAAAGAACAGAAAAATTCTTTAAAAAACTTACATGGATAAATTAAAGCCTGATGTTAGCTCTGCCAAACCCTCTAGCAGAATTACTTTAATGAATTTCAATATAACCAAAAGAAAGAAATTACAGTTTAAAAAATTAGTAAAATACATTTTAGTTTTGAGTTTTTTCCTCCATGACTTACTTGAAAAAAGAAAATTGGGAGAGAGTGTAACCGTAAAATGCTTTGCAAACTAAAGCTTGTATTAATATTCAAAATACAGATGAAGGTAAAATAGATTTTAAAATATGTTATAAAATGTTTTTTCTCTCCTACCATGTCTTCTATTTTAAATAAGAATCTCTTTAAAAATGGAAATAAATTCGTTATTTATGCAACAAAGTTAAAGACAACAATTCTGAAGAGAGGTAGGACAATGTTGTTGTTTTTTACTAAGAAGCTTAAAGAAAGAGACTAAGACATTTGGCTTTTATTTAACAAGTGTTTTCTACTGATTCTTCCAAAAAGGCTATTTGTACAAATAGGTTTGAAGAATCCTTAAAATGATCAATAAAATTAATCAGAATCATAAAATAATGTTCAGGGAAAATAATCATTAAAACCAGAACTCTTGCTGTTATAAAGAGTAAAGAACAGTTTGCAAATTGATAATTTTATTTTTCAATGATCTTAATCTGTGTGAGGCATAAATATCACCACAACCACCTTAGCATTGTGGGTTTAACACAAATGCATGCAGAAACACTAGTTTTCTCTTTGCGCAAATTGCTCTACTCTTTCTTGTGTTCTTTAAAATTACAGTTCTTGAATATAGCTTAAGTATCCCTTTCTCTACGAAGCCTTGCTTTTTGAACATCTTCACCTCAATCCCTTCCCCAAACTACGTACTCATTTATGCATAATAAGCTGCCTTCTCACCAGGTTTCCATAACACTCCGCTCTCAGCCTTTATATTTTGTTTGCATGAGCTTCTTACTTCTACAGCCCCAAAACCATCAAAGTCAGAGAATTTCTTTTATATATCTATGGATTGGAATCTAGCCCAGCACCTATGCCAAAGTAGGCACTTCCGACATGTTGAGCATTTTAATGTATTATGTAAAATCTAGGTTAGTGAACAGTTTATATACTTATAATTAAGAAAACCTACATGTGCGTCCCGTAAACTATTTCTTTTAGAGTATTTCATTAGTTCCATTTTGAATATATGTCACTTTGACACGAGGGGTTTTTTTTGTTTTGTTTTGTTTTTTAATATCCACAAGGATGTCTTTAAACCAGGGGCAGCAAAGTCTTGCACCAAAAGGAAGAGGAAAACTAGTACAATTGAAGTAAAATAATAAAAATGAATGAAAAATATCTGGTATGCAACAGGCAGTAGTGAGGATTATGGCCAAATAACATTTATTTTTGCCATTCTAAAGGAGGCAGCTACTATTCACTTCCAGACAACTGCTGCACAGAAAGAGTATATTTTTGCTGAAAATCAGTATATATCCTGATTTTCTATTAGAAATTAGATCTTACATTAATTTGCATCTCACTCATGATGTATTTATGGCAATTTTTCCTTCATTTGTTTTTCTTATGCAACTTCTCAAATTTAGGCCATTACTAGCTTTTATCTAAACTATGACACTAAGAATGACCCTCTTACTTATTCAAGCTAAGATAGGAAAGAGGTAAATATGTTCAGTTTCCAATGTCATGCTTCTGTTGAACATCCTCTCACTTTCTACTCCCTATAAGAGAAATCCAAGGGTCCCATCCTGGGGTTCTCAGGTCTAACACCAGTCGCCTAATTCACAGTTATACATTTTCTCATACTTCATAATTTGGAGCGAACAATAAACCAATCAATAACAAAAAGCACTGTGTTGCTGTAAAGGCAGAATTTTCTTTTTCTTCTTCCCTTCGAGGTTCTTTGGTGGGTCGAATAATTAAATTGACGAAACAGATTAATAGGAGAAAAACAAATTTTGTACACATGGGATCCCCATAAAAATATGAGACTCAAAGGCACTCAGGTAACTACGGCTTATATGCCACTCTGAGCTAAGTAGTGGGATAGGGGCCTAGAGCTTCGAAGGGAAGGAGGGTAATTCAAAGGACAGTAAGAAGTATGTACATGTCAATCCCAAACTCCCTAACTATCCTCCCCCCCACCTCTCCCCCATGGTAGCCATAAGTTCACTCACTGCTATTTTTTAAATGAATAACTAACAAGGACCTACTGTATAACACAGGGAACTCTGCTCAGTATTATGTAACAATCTAAATGGGAAAATTATTTGAAAAAGAATAGGTACATGTATATGTATATATAACTGAAACACTTTGCTGTACACCTGAAACTAACACAACATTGTTATTCAACTATATTCCAATACAAAATAAAAAGTTAAAAAAAAAGGGACAGTAAGAAGAGCAGATATTTGGTAATCAGATGTTTGCCTGGCCATGCAGGTAATTCTTTCAGATAAAAAAAGTTATCTCTGGTAATAGTTCTGTCTCTGGGCTAGGCCCCATCAGAATTCTTTTAGGCAGTTAAGGTAGAGGTAAAAGTTTTCCTGAGTCTGCTGGGACAAAATTGTCTTCAGCTTGAAATAATCTACATGCCAAAGTGGCATATTCTGGAGAGCTATATTCTGCTCCCCTTCATTGTCTTTGTGTTTGAGTCTGTAAAGCACTCTCTTAAATGCAATCTGCAAGGGGACTTAAGGAATCTGTTTCTTAATTAAGATCCACATACTTGATTAAGTGAGGGTCTGATTTAACACATATACTATTTGATTCATAAATTACTTTTCACATATCAAACACATTCATTCTATAGACTGAAGGAGCAAATATATTTTACATGTTTCTAGATTGTTTGGATTCAGAGATTACATGAGTATTTTTAATAATTTAAAACATTATTTCAAGTAATAATTTGCATTGAATAACTTTAGGAAGGACCTTAGGAAGTAGAGACTCTTGCTTTTTCCTTATTAAAGATAAGAATCAGAGGGCTTCCCTGGTGGCGCAGTGGTTGAGAGTCCGCCTGCCGATGCCGGGGACACAGGTTCGTGCCCCGGCCCGGGAAGATCCCTACATGCCGTGGAGCGGCTGGGCCCGTGAGCCATTGCCGCTGAGGCTGCGCGTCTGGAGCCTGTGCTCCACAACGGGTGAGGCCACAACGGTGAGAGGCCCACGTACAGCATAAAAAAAAAAAAAGATAAGAATCAGAATCTTATGCAGTTTTTTAAACTCTCATTTCCTTTTTTAAAAATAAATTTATGTATGTATGTATGTATGTATTTATTTATTTATTTTTGGCTGCACTGGTTCTTCGTTGCTGTGTGCAGGGTTTCTCTAGTTGAGGCGAGCGGGGGCTACTTTTCGTTGCAGTGCACGGGCTTCTCATTGCGGTCGCTTCTCTTGTCGCGGAACACGGGCTCTAGGCGCGCAGGCTTCAGTAGTTGTGGCGCGCGGGCTCTAGAGCACAGGCTCAATAGTTGTGGCGCAAGGGCTTAGTTGCTCTGTGGCGTGTGGGATCTTCCTGGACCAGGGCTCAGAACTGTGTCCCCTGTATTGGCAGGCAGATTCTTAACCACTGCGCCACCAGGGAAGTCCAGAATCTTATACATTTAAAGTGAGTTCTTTTATCCATATTTTGTCCTTTTCCCCAAGTCTTTTATAATCATTGGAATAGAAATGTTCTACATTGATTTACTGATCATTTTTTGTTCAGTGCTCTGATAATTCACATTTGACTTTATAAAATCTTGGTCTTAAAGTTTTATTATGACCAATAATTTCTATCAATTTTATCCAAAGCCAAAGTATATTTTATTAAATTTTCTATTTATAAGAATGAAAAGCTTTCTCACTGTTCTTCTAACATGCCTTGCAGGTACTCACATCTTCATGTTTCTTATTCCTAAACCTAACTTCTCCTTAATTTATATACTATGAAGCGTGGAAACTCTTAACATTTTTAAAACCTCCTCCAGGTGATAGTAATCCATTTTCATGAACTCTTTGCATTATGTTATATTCCATTGTTTGACATTTTTAGCCAATTTTTCCCCAAAATTACTGTAAGTAAGCAGCACAAGAACAATCTTTTTCCCTTTTATATGTGCTATAATTAGCATAGTACCTTGAATATTATAATTGGTCAATAAACTTATAGAAAAATGTAGTAATAAAATTAGGCTGGTATGGCTGGACCTAGAGACTGTCATACAGGGTGAAGTAAGTCAGAAAGAGAAAAACAAATAGCGTATATTAATGCATATATGTGGAATCTAGAAAAATGGTATAGATGAACTTATTTGCAAAGCAGAAATAGAGACACAGACGTAGCGAACAAATGTACAGATATTAAGGGGGGAAGCGGGGGTGGGATGAATTGGGAGATTGGGATTGACATACATACACTACTATGTGTAAAATAGATAACTAATGAGAACAGACTGTATAGCACATGGAACTCTACTCAATTGCTCTGTGTTGACCTAAATGGAAAGGAAATTCAAGGAAGAGGGGATAAATATATACATGTGGCTGATTCACTTTGCTGTACAGCAGAAACTAACACAACATTATAAAGCATCTATACTCCAATTAAAAAAAAAAGTTATTGACCAATTTCTTACTCTAAAAAAAAAAAAAAATTAGGCTTGCATTCTAACTTGGAACACAAAATTTTACTAAAGTTTCCAGTAAATCAAAACAGAAACAGAACAGTTGTTATAATGTTCTCATTATCTAATAAAAGGAAGTAAATAAATTCATAAAGAAAGGGAAAACACACTTTTACTGGCTCTAAATGTAAAGAGAAATTCATTATGTACATTTTTTTGAACAACCTAACAGACATGCCTTTAATAGCAGTATCACAACATATTAGACTTAGATTTTTCATCTAGTTGTTTCTTATGTCTATTCACAATAAATACAATAAGCATGATGCAGAATCAAATTTCTATGAGGGAATCTCTGTAGGATAAAAATTATATTACATCATAGGTTTAAGAGTTCTTGCTGTCAGAAAAAAAAAAACAACCTTGCATAATTTTATATCCCTGAAGGGGTAAAACTGTAGGTAGAATAGGAGATTGAAATGCTAGAAGTAGGTTGAAGGAAATGATAAAGGTATTTTGATTTACCTAAGGAGAAAAAAATCAGAGGACTCTAATGTGGGAGATGTATGATTAGACTTGTGCTTTAGAAAGATAACTCAGATTGTTTGTACCACCACTTCGAGTTCATATATTTATCCTATTGAAATAATCACACAGCTATATCTTAGAGACTTCTATAGAAGCAACGTTTGACTTAAAAACTTAAAATTTGTGACCATAGATTAGGAATTGGTTACATGATATGCTCTAAATCCATATTAAGAAATACTCTATAGTACAGCAAAATGAAGAAGATTTGTGCTCACAGGTAAAAGATCTACAAAATATGCTAATAAAAGAAAGAGGTTCAATCTCAGATTTTCACCCCAGGATATAGAATTATGGAAGCAGGGTCTTTCACACACTGAAAGAAAGAGTTGGACTAACTTTTTCAATGTTTTTAACCCCTTGTGAATCTGCATTTACAGAGTAACCAACTGGCCCAAAATCTAAAGAGAGATGGTGCCTGCAGAGAGAGAGAGAGAGAGGCAGGGAGAGAGAGGCAGAGAGACAGAGTCTGTAAGAGCTGAGCTAGAAAATCTGACACGGGGTGAAGACTTGAGTGTGAGTAGGCAGAAGAGGATGAAACCTCTGATGTTGCAGTAATTGGGAGAATTCATTAACTTCTTGACAGCTTTCTCCACAAACACTAAAGACATGGAAAGACTTGGAAAGAGGTCAGTAATCTTCACTGTGGTGCAGACTTGTAAAGGAGAGCAGCAGCTCTTGAGGGGTGCAAAGCTCCACCAGGAATTTTCTTCCAGTCTACACTACAGAGCAGAAGCCTGAAGGTGCGGGGAAATGTTAACAAGGGCTACTGCCATTAGGGCACTGGTGAAAACTTCATGCAGATAGCTGAAGAGTTCAATCAGGAGGAAGACAAAAAAGAAAAGGAAACACTTCTGAAAATTGTAAAGCACTAGAGAATTTAAAGAATCTTTTATTCAATTAAAAAAAAAGTTTACAAAAAAAGAAAAGGAAGCAAACACATTTGAAAAGCAACTACTCTTGGGGGAGGAGCATGATTATACATTGTACCCAGAATCAGTGAGACTAAGTGGTATAGCCCTCCTGGAAAATTCTTTGGCAGGCTATTGAGGAAGATTTTAAGTGACAAATTCAGCTCATTTCTAGATATAGAGCTGTTCTGGTTTTTCATTTCATCTTTAGTTGTGATTATTTGTGTTCTTTTGTTTTTTTAAGAATTAGTTCATTTCCTCTACATAATTTTGATGTCTTCAGTCTGTAGTAGCACATCTTTCATGTCTCATATTGCTAATTTGTGTCTTATTTTTCCAGTTTTGTTGGATGTTCACCCAACTTTTTTTTTTTTTCAAAGAACCAGCTTTAGGTGTCCTTGATTTTCTCTATTGTTTTCCTCTTTTCAATTTTATTTCTACTCCCATCTTCATTATTTCCTTCATTCCACATACTTAGATTTATTTTGTTCTTCTTTACTAGTTTTGTAAGGAGGAAGCTAAGATTATTATTGGTTTGAGACCTTTTTTCTTTTCTAATATAAGCACTTAATCATAGAAATTTTCCCTTAAGCATTGTTTTAGCTGCATACCATAAATTTTGATGTTATAGTTTTAATTTTGTTCAGCTCAAAATATTTTCTAATTCTCCACAATGATCTATGAATTATTTAGAACTTTCTTGTTTCTTTCCAAAATGTTTGGAGATTTTCCCATTACCTTTCTGTTAATTCCATTATGGTCAGAGAATGTCATTGTATGATTCCAAGTTTAAAAAAAAATTTTGAGTTTGGGTTATGATGCAAAACATGGTTTATCCTGATGACTATTCTACACACAATTGAAAGTAAAGGGCGTTTTGCTATTGTAGGATGAAGTGTTCTATATATATCATATCCCATTGGTTGATGGTGTTAGGTTCTATATTCTTGCTGATTATTCTGTCTGCTAGTTCTGTGTATTACTAAAGAAGGAGTGTTGTCTCCATCTATAATTATGGGTTTTTCTATTTGTCCTTTCAGTTCTGTGAGTTTTTCCATCTTATATTTTGAAGCTCTTTTATTAGCTATCTACATATTTTGTACCATTATATCTTCTTAGTGAATTGTCCCTTTTATCCCTCTAATGTTTCTTTATATTCTTATTAATTTTCTATTCTCTTACCTACTTTACTAAGTCACTTATTATTAATATAGATATAGTCACTGCTTTTGTTTGATTAGCATTAACATGGTTGAATCTTTACTATCTTTTTACTTTTAACCTACATATATCATTATATTTGAAATGAGTTTCCTGTATAATACATATATTTGGATCACTTATCAACATAACAGTCTCTTTTATTTAATTGCTGAATTTAAGTCATTAAATTCAATATAATTTTAATATGTTTTGATTTAGTCTATCATTTCATTATTTTCTGGTTGCTTCAGATATATATAATATATATTCTCTACTTTTCCTTTCTACACTTCTTTTGAGTCATTTAAACATTTTTTATTATTCCATTTTAATTCATCTTTTATCTTTTTAGTCTACTTCTTAGTTTTTATATTTTAGGTGTTGCTATAGATATTATGACATATATAATTAACATTTCACATTTTACTTACAATTGATATTTTACCACATCAAGTAGTAATCTTACAATTATGAAGGTTCCATTGCCTTCCCACTGGTGTTGTAGTTGTCTCATATATTATATCACAATCTATGTCCATATCTATATCTATCTATCTATTGAAAATTCTATTAGATTATGATTGTAATAGTCATACAGAGTTTAAATAACTCAAGAGCAGAAAAGTTGTTTATTATACTTAACTTGATATGATACTTCTGGTGCTATTCTTTATTCTTTATGTTCTAAGTTTTCTTCTTATATAATTCCCTTCTGTATGGAAACCTTCCTTTAGCAATTCTTATAGACCTGATATACTGACAATAACTACTATTAGTTTTCCTCCATCTGAGAAGAACTTAACTTACCCTTCTTTCCTGAAGGATATTTTCATTGGATATAGAATTATGGGTTCACACTTCTTTCAGCACTTTACAAACAGTCTTATACTTCCTTTTGGCCTCCATGCTTTCTTATAAGAACCCAGTCATTTTTTTTTTTAACCAACTGTTCTCAAATATATTTTTCTTTCTTTCTTTCTTTCTTTCTTTCTTTCTTTCTTTCTTTCTTTCTTTCTTTCTTTCTTTCTTTCTTTCTTTTTTTGTTTTAGTTTTAAGAGTTTAATTATGTTATGCTTGAAAGTGGATTATTTGGGACTTATCTTGCTTGGGTTTCACTGAGAGTCTTTGGCATGTAAGTTTATGTCTTTCACCATATTTGGGATGTTATCAGACATTATTTCTTCAAATATTTTTATAGGACCACATTCCTTCTCTTCTGTCTCTGCAACTCCAACAATATTAATTGTAGACCTTTTTTTGCTGCCCCACGGTCCCTAAGACTGTTTACTCTTGTATTTCACTTTTTTATCTTCCTGCAATTCAATTGTATTATTTCTGTTGATTTACCTTTAAGTTCAGTGGCTATCTTCTCTGTCATTTTCATTCTATTAGTGATCACTCCAGGAGTTTGATTTCTTTTTTAAAAAAGATGGTTATTGTATTTTAAAGTTCTAAAATTTCCATTTTGTTCTCTATATTTTCCACTTTTGCTAGACTTCTAACTCTCCATTCACTCAAGAGAATTTACTCATTCTTGTGGGAACATTTAAAAAAATAGGTGCTTAAAATCTTTGACAGATAATCCTAACATCTATGTCATCTCTGTTTTGGCATCTATAGGTTATCTTTTCCCATATAAATTGATATTCTTCCTCATCCTCATGCCAGTTTTATATCGTGTCTTGTATTGTGTTTTTAATATTGTATTTTAATACAGTATTTTAAATATTATGTTATGAAATTCGTTTCTCATTTAAATCCTGTAGAAGACAATGGTATTTTTGGTTTAGCAGAAAGTTGGCCTGGTTACATTTAAGCTTCAAGCTTCTACCAGCCTTCCAAGGGTTAGCATTTCAGTATTCACCTCATTTTTAAAGGCTTTGAAGAAATATTCTACTCTGTCTTACATTTGCCAACCCAGTGGTGAGACTGTAACCAAGGCAAACAACGAGTTCAGTTGTAACAATATTCAGAAGGTTGTCTTTTTGTGATGTTCTCACATGGTGGAGAGAGAGAAAGAGATCTCTCTTCCTCTTCTTGTAAATCCAGATATGGTCACGCTGTGATTAGGGCTTCAACATATGTATTTTAAGGAAACATAATTTAGCCCATAGCTATATATAATTAGATTAAGGGTAATTAATATTGACCTTTTGTTTGTTTTTTTGGTCTCTTCATATTTAAAATTTTCAGCAATTACTTGTTTGACAGTTCTTTTATGATGATTTTCCCAAACCATTGGACTAGGTTTTTTTTCTTTTTCTTTTTTCATACCCCCTCTTTCTCACTGTATTCCTTTTTAGAAAGTGACAAAAATTTTCATAAGTAATTGAAGTATGTCAGAATTGCAATTATTGGTTCTTTCTGGAAAGAAGACAGAAATTTAGAAAGGTTAAAGGAAAAGACTCCAGCTTTATGGTTGCATTCTTGACAAGTAAAGCCACAGAAGTAAAGAGTTTAGAAGTTATCACTCCTGGTCTTACAACAAGAAAACTGAAAAGAAATGACTTTTCTTGGACTCATCAAAACAATGATATTACTGGGCAAACAGCTACTCTAAAATCTGGAGAGACAGGCACATCAAGAATGATATAGGAACTGAGATCAGGTTACCCAAAGCAGAATTCATTGAAGGCATAAACTGATAGGAACACACAAATGGTAATTTTCATGAAATGCTGAATACAGAGGAGTATCAAAATACTTCCAGGATCCCCATCAGGTTCCTATGGTAAGAATACGAGAAAGATCCTTTCTTGGCTCTAGCAGGGAAGGCAAATGATAAGCCTTGTGAAACACACTTAGAGCATTCTCTATGAAAGAAAGCCTATTTTCCAGGACCAAAGTCACAGCCAGAGGTTCTGTCTGCTGGAAAAGAGAATTCCTCTGTGTCTAGCTTCTTCCAACCTTCCTGTCTCACCTGAGAGAAGAAAAAGACACTACTAACAAGGGTCAGGTGTTCAAGGAAACAGACTAGAAACTCTGCAACCAGGGAATGGAGTGGGGGAAACAAAGCTATAGCACTGGAGAAACATTTGTGAAGGTCAGAGACCCCAAGGCACAGCCTCCACACTTTACCACCAATGGGGCTCTAGCAAAACAATAATAGATTATGACAGAAGGAGTTGCATGACAAAGACTTTCCTCTCTCTTGGAGGAGGAGCACATGGGAAGACCACCATCAGGAGGGGACAAAAGCAAGGAGATCTGAAGAATGTGGAACTTCTGGCACCTATAGCTACCTATAAATTTTAATATCTGTGTGATGAATGGAATGGAAATATAAAATCATCCTCAAAAGTAATGATATCCTTATATATAGTTCTTACTATATTCAGAGATAGAGTCTGCAGACAATTTCAATCCTGTTTCTACCACTAATTTGTTTATATTGTTGATTTCCTGCTTTCTAAATTTGTGGTTTTTCAGTTGGCATTTGAGGTAGGTTGATTCTTAGTTTCAAGGTATCTTCCTGAACACTGCAGGCTTTCAGCAGACAGTGTCATCTGGATGCTTAATGTCAATCCAACCCACAAGTCATGTGACAACCAAAAGTGTCCCCTCTTATTTTTTTTAAATGCTCTTTGGAAGGAAACATCCCTTGAGTTGAGAAACACTAATAGATAATCTGAGTGTTATATCCAGTTCTAAAATTAATATAATAGTTCAAATGATTTTTGTACTCTGAACAAAATTAAACCCCTATAATTTCATCACCAATACATTTTTTTTTGGTACTGCTCAAATATTCCCAAGTGGCCTTTATTTCACAAAATTATTTTCATTAAAATTATTTCCTATACCACTTTTACTATATGATACTATTCAAATGAAAATCAATTGGCAAATTTACAAATTACGCACTTTTAAGTCACCTACTTTGAGGCTGTACACATCAGAGAGCATCAGTGACCAAGCCTGAGTCAGTGAATTTCTAATGCTCTTCCATTAACCTGGACTTGGACTTTCACGTTCGGTCAGGTATCCGTTACATCAAAGCAGCTTCTGAACCATATGTTACCTGGCCCAGGTGGAAGCTTAGATTTTCTATGTTCTTGTTTGGTTTCCTCAGCCTGTTACTAAATCAATTAGCCAGTCTCTGAAGACCATGGCCTACATGAGATGAAGTCTGCTACTACTACATGAAGGATGATGGAGAAACAACAGAAAAAAAATCAAAAAAGTTTAGGAAATAAGGTGAAAGTGAGAAAAACTTCTGCATGAGGCCTGTATTAATTTTCTATTGTGCTTTAAATTACTACAAACTTAGTGGCTTAAAAATTCACAATTTTACCATCTTACAGGTCTCCTGGTCTGAAGTCCCGTGGGCTTACCTTCAAAATGAAGGTGTCAGCTGGGCTGTATTCCTTCTGGAGGCTCTAGGGGAGAATCAGTTTTCTTGCCTTTTCCAGCTTCTAGAGGCCACCTGCATTCCTTGGCTTGTGGTTCCTTCATCTTCAAACTAGTGACAGCTTGTTGAGTGTTTCTTGCAAGTCTCTTGACTCTTCTGTCTCCCTCTTCTACTTCTAATCCTGGATTATCTGGGTAGGCTCAGTCTAATCATATTAAGGTCAACTGATTAGCAAACAATTCCATCTGCTACCTTAAACTCCCTTTTGTTTTGTATCACAACATATTAACAGGTTCCAATGATCAGGACTTGGATGGGGGCGGCGGGGTATGGGGGCATTATTCCAACCACAAACCTGAACAGTTCTAAGTTTGCAGAGCTGAACACACAGTTTTTAAGGAGAGAACTGTGTCTATCTGGCAAACACTTTTGATTGGCCAGTCTAGCTACAGAAAGGTGGCCTCACGGAGGGGCCTAGTGGGCTAAGGCAAAACAGCAGGAATCACCCCAAGGAATAAAGTGGTTAAGAATCACGAGGTCTGGGGAACAGCTGGATAAAGGCAGTTATAAGGAGGGAAGGACCTTGCCATAGGAGGGGGGTCAGTCAGTGAGCAACCCCCAAGGGAGAAATAGCCGACAAGTTCGAGAACAGGGTTGTTATGTATTCAGCTAAGACCTTGGCTGTTCTTAAATACCAGACCTCCCACCCATCTCTCTCAGATTCTGAATAAAAGTCCAAAAACTGCCTTGTTCCAGTGGAGACAGGCTGTGTGCTACACGGAGTCAACAAATGAAGAACAACATGGGAAATCACACCACAGAAACTTGCAGACAGCCTGAGGAGGGCCCAGGAAATGGGGAAAAAGGGGGATAGGTGACTCAAGACAATGTTGTTTAATTTACAAAAGGACAGAGGCCCAGCTAACTGCAGGGCAGGAGCTGTCACTAGAGCAACAGTGGTCTGCACCTACGAGAGCAGCCGAGACAAGGCTAAGTTCAATCTGAGGACACTTGGCATCTTGCTGCCTTGGCTGCCCAGCATTCTCTGCTTAGACCCTGCTTCAGGAACAGACTTTAATAAACCTTCCCAAGCCAAGTGGAACTCATTCAGCCACACTGAGCTAGAAAGTCAAATCCTATCACACAGAGACTGAAGATACCAAACAGCAAGAGGGGAAAGGCCTGACCACCACACCCTAATGAGAGCTATCACTGTGGTGATAGATCAGGGACAATCGCTCAGCCACTCTCCGGAAGCACCCAGTAGATGGCTGAGCACAATGCTTCCTGACAGCCGAGCAAGCCCAAACTGTAGTGTGATCTCTCAGCAAGATAAAAATGATTAGAGAAGCAGTGTTTGGTTCCTTTTACACTGGGCAAGTTCCTGTAGTGTGGATCAAGACTGGGAAAGATTTATTCCCCTGTCGGAAGGGGATGTGCCCTGGAGAGCTAACTCAAATGCAGAATCTTACCTTGTAGGCCTCTTCTGTTATGCATCTCAAGGTTGAATCCGTGAAAGGCCAAGTTCACCTTCTGAGGGAAGTGGCCCACCTGAATCACTGCTAACACAGACTTGTAAGACTCTAGACCTGGCTGATGCTTGTTGGTCAGGGCCCAGGCAGACCTGCCTCACCTCTGCCCCATGGTGAGGCAGAATCAGAATCATAAAGATTAAATACATTAATGCAAGGGAGACACATATGTGCCTGGCACACAGTAAGCACTAGACAAGCGTGAGCTATTGCTATTGATACTCACTGTCTTCAACAGGGACGGAAGCTTCACACAGAAAACAGTAGGTTTCAGCCACTCACATGTTCTCCTGGTTCCTGAAACGAGCTGCCCTCACCCCACTTTGAACAAGCACATCAACATAGTTGTCCGTTATCTCTGCAGGAATTCAATTCGAGACAACTGTCCTATGGCTTTCATCTGCGTAACAGAACAATAAAAGCAATGTTGCCGTTTGGGGGGACAAGACAGGAGAGTTTAATCTTCAAACTTGATTGACCCGGGTGCGTTCCTGTCAATGTAAAAGATTTTGTCCAGAGCCGTGGAGAAGCCAAGGCTGGCCCTCTGCTTGTACTTCCAGCTCATGGCCCAGTCGTAGTCCTGCTGCAGATTCTGCTGCAGGGTGTCGGCCACCTTCTTGCTGAGGGCCATGTTGGGCCTGCCAACCATGTTAGGGGGGCGACTGAATGAAGGGGACAGATTTTTAAAGCCACCCATGAGTTTGAGAAATTTCAGTTTCTGTTCCTCATTTTCAAAGCCAGCAGTATCCCATTGGCCAAACTGAGTTCCTGTCTGCTTCCTGGTGTCAGAAGCTTCCGTCCTCCCCAACTCACGATCGATCTCTTCTTGCAAGGCCTTTCGCCTCACCTGGTCTATGTGCGCCTCGTCCATGTTGCCCTTCTTTTCCAACACTACCTCCAAGTCCGTGTCGGGCTCCTCCTCCCAAGGTTCTCCTGCCTCTTCTTCTTAGAGCTGGCAACTCAGTGTCTGCCTGCTCTGCCTTTTTCTTGGACTCCATTTTCTTCTTCACAGGGGCCTTGGGGTCATCTCCTATTGGGGTGTATTCTGGAGCTTCTACTTTTACTGACTTCTTTTTACTTCCTTTCCTACGGCTGCTCTCCACAGACATGGAGAGCTCAGGGTGCCCTAGGGGGATATCTCCCTCCTGGTGGATTTTCTTTTTCTTCTTCATCCTCATGTTGTGTTCCCTGGGGCTCCACTGCTTCCGTTTCTGTCCCGAGACTGCCTGCTCAGGGACGCCACCTTTCCCAACTGAGCAAGTGTACAAAGCGTCCCTGGCCTCACAGAACCAAGGGTCCCTGGCTGAGACGGCTGTAGCTTCCTGTGCCTTCTTCTCCTTCTTGTGTTTTTTGAGCTTCTTGCCAACTCTGGTCACCTCCTCGCCCTGCCTGTGGTCTGTGGAGGTCTTCACCCTTGAGCCAGGGGACACGGACTTTCTCTTCTTCTTCTTTTCCCTACCGAGGGACTCAGATGGACCAAGTGCCTGCTTTGTGGGGCTGGGCGATGGCTCAATCCGTTTGGCACGTAACATGGTCTCAGGTTCTAGGAGTTCCTCGCAGACGGTGCTGTGACTCCTTTTCATTCATTAGAGGCATTTCAGGTGCCTGCTCTTGGACCATATTCTTCGAGGGTGATGTGGCTCTTGTGGGACAAACCTCCGCAAAATAATTGTCACTGTTTAAAACAGAGTATTGAGTCTCTGGTTCTTTAACTACCTTCCTTTTCTTCTTCTTTTTCTCTGGGAACCCGAAGCCCAGGTCTCCTTTGTGAGTCTTAGTGATCATTCCCGAAAGCCAAACTTCCCCACCTCCACGTGAGAGCCCACTCCGCCGTGACCATCAATAACTTTTTATCTCAATGAATGACATTCAATTATTTTTTCATTTATATATATATATGGAAATATCCTTACTTATGTCACTCAGAGCCAATTTTATGTGAATAATGAACTATTTGGAATAATCAGTAATTGCGTTTCTTCTTTTCTGACTAGGACTGATCAGTCTACTTCTAACCGTATAGGCTATTTGGAAGATAGAGCAATTTCGATGTAGATTAGTGATAACTGATATTTCAAATAAAGTAATAAGAAAGAATGAGGTTACCAAGGTTAATTTCTACTAATTTACACTTAATAAACCACCACAGAGAAAATTATATTATCACAATAAACATAATATCATTGCCTTATCTCTACTAGTAATCACTCCATAATAACTCTCTAAGTTAGACATCAAGTCATGAGCCACCTAATTTTAACCACAAATACTTAATAATTTTATATTATTTCTTTTAAAATAATGTCACATTATAGTGACATATAAGTATGTATGTATGCATATATAAAGTATTATGACAGTATTCATTTTCTGAACCCTTATTTATCATGTGCAATCTTTTTTATTTATGCCATTTTAATACTGGTGAGGAGTAGCAATGAGGATTCTCTGAATATCTGCTAAAGCTTATATCTGGGTTCAAATGAGAGGAGGTACCCTATAAAGAATATTATAATTTATCTTTGGTCAACTGATTTTTATTGGAACATTATTAAAATTTAGTGTTTATTCTTCATTTCACATATATATATATTGAGGGCTTATTATATAATAGGTATTCTGCTATTACTGACAGAACATTGTGAATCAAACATACGTGATGTGAGCCTCACTGAGCATACTATCCAGTGATGGAGACAGACAATTAAATACACAGTTTTTACGTGAATATAATTATATTGTCAGGGTGCTATGGGAGCACACAGGAGATCAGAAAAAAAAAGGAAGTGAAAACCAGAAGGACAGAATATAAAAGAGACTGGAAGCTATTTCTTAAGGCTGTGGTATGAAATGTAAGTGGCCTGCTAGTGAAAGATGAGGTCAGAGAGGAAAGCAAATTCCAAAGCATGAAGTGGCCCTCAGTCTCTGAAGAAGAGTTTGTCCTTCACACTTTCAGAAAAGTGGGAAGTCATTTAAGGACTTTAACTAGAGCAAGGGCATGACCCTTTAGATTTAGATTTCTAAGACTTCAGAAAGACCCCTCTGGGTATAGCATAGAAAACATTATAAGAAAAAAAATCAATTGCACTCTTCTTGCCTTATTAGATTATTAAATATACCTTGGCAACTACACAGTTTTATTTAATCTAATAATATATTATATACTGCTAAATTCACAAAACTTTATACAATAGAGTATTCTAAATGCTATGTTTCCTTGATATGTTTTTCTATTCTTCCATCCCCTTTCCTTTCATAAAGACAATAATCTTCCTTGTGTTTTATAATACATCTGTTGGGCTGAGAAAATCTTATGAGGCAAGGCTAATTGTCTTACCTTGAATGTTTTAGTTTTCTTGTGACAAGTTTGAACTATTGCCATCATAGTCATAGATCATTGTTAAATTCAAGTAAAGCTGATTGACCACAAACCCTTGGCCATAGTAACTGGAGCAGGGAACAAAAGCTGATTCATCGTGGGTCAATTGAGCTCTCTCTCATATGGTATTTAAACTCCTAATCTTAATGACTGTGGTAGATGCCTGGGTCATATGATTGGCAGAGTAAAGGTGAATGTTCTTCAAAGGCATTATATTAAAGTCTTTGGAACAGTACATGATTATGATCTTAGGACAGATTTGTCAACGCTTCCTTGGATTTGATATGTTGTCAAGTATCCTTAAAATAATATATATATTTTCCTTGAGTTATAGTTATTTTGATTTGTTTTATGTTTCTTAGAAGCAAAATTATACACTGTCTATACTATCAAAATAATCATTTGACAAACTAAAGAATTTAATGTCTGCTAGTATTAAAATAGCTAGTACATTAGCATGTCTTTATCTGAGCAGAAATATTTTTTGTGCCTAGTGAATTTTGTTAAAATATACCTGTTAGGTTCAGATGATTTCATCTATGTAAAACAGAAAATCCTACTTCACCAACTTTCAAAATTCAGGAAAAAATATTGCCATATTACTAGAAGCTCTGAGATAGAATGATAGTTAATTTAGCACCTCAATGACATTGCTAATGCTAGGAATCTACATCTCTCTTTCTGTGTCCTCCATTCTCACCATGCCAACAATATCCGTGCATTTTTCCAACATTGTTACAAGAGCTATGATCATCTCATCCTCCCACAACAATATCATATTTCTTGAATACATGATACCACTTAGAAATACCTGTTTTTAAAGAACTAACTTAGAACTTAAGATAAAATTAGAATCTTGGATAGAGAGCATCTTTGAGATCATCAAACGTTACACTCTCATTTAGAGATTTGAAACTGTGTCCTCCACAATTTTACTTAAATTAATGGCCCCCTGACCAATAAATTCTTGTATACATAGACAGGAAGTGTGAAAGGGGATCAGCTAGAGTGCAGTTCAAGGAATGAAAAGGTGAACAGCGCATTGAAAAATTTGTCCTCCAAGGTACTGGGACATGGGTGGTGATTGTGTGCCATGGGGATAAGGAAGATAGGGAGTTGAGGAAGGTAACAAATACATTTAATCAGCTTGATAATTCCAATTTGCCCTTGGAACCATGTTGTTTTATCCTCTATATGTGTTCATTTCCAATATTGAGATGTCAAATTCATGCAGTAGTATTCTCAGGGCTCTGAAAGAATGTTTCATCCAGAATTCAGAATGCAACTAATATAAACAATGCAACTAATATAAACAATTTATTGCTAAAAAATAAGGGTTAAAGTGCTACAGAATTACTGTATTCCAAATGTGCCCCACGGTGTTTTAAAATTTAAAAGGTCACTTCAGAGATAAAGGAGTTTATACTGCCAGTCACTTCATTTGAGCATTTATCTTTCAGTTGAAGTGACATTTCTTTCCCCTATTTTACATACTGAGTTTCCACCGAAGATTGTATTTGCAGAAAAAGAGACAGTCACAAAAAATTTTTCAAAGAATTAGAAAGTCATGGAGAAGTGGTATTTGAAGTAAGGCATAGAAAGTTTGGTAATATAAATGTTATACTTCATTTTTCTACCTTTTTCCTCATGACACCAATGCAATATAAGATTGTATGTATAATGTATATACATAATATATCAAAAGATACATATATATGTATCTTTTTACATGAACATCATAAATAGATAAACAACCTTGTTTTCATGTTAATGACAACAATGCCTTCATCAAAATAGCAAATATCTTTCATGTTATATTCTTAGTATTGTAGGAAATTGAGTTTACACATATGCAGCTTCTCTCTCTCTCTCTCTCTTTTTTTTTTTTAAATATTCAAAGTTCCCTTTGGTAGTTTCTACTTTATACAAGTTGAATATATTATATATACACATAAGATAAAAGAAAACTTCAGTCAAGATTTTTTATTTTTTAGCATCTTCTCTGTTTGACCACAACAAGAGTAATTAAATAAATTCTGGGAGGAATTTCAGTGCTAAAGTCTCCAATATAATATGCTCTCTGAGATCAATGAAGCTATCCTTCACTTGTTCTCATTTTCTATTTCACTTTGTACCTCTTGGTTGTTGCTGAACTGAACTTTTAGTGTCAATCTGGAAATCTGTTTTTCATTTTTGAGTGTTCTGATATAAGAGCAGTTAATGTTGGGGAGAGAAATACCTGTTCCATTGAATGCAGATGGTCAATTCACTGCTGTTAATACTCAGAACAGTTTTTCTGAAATATTATTCTAAAATAGTATTCTATTGAACTGACTTTTTAAAATTGACTATTTTTTAAGAGCAGTTTTAGGGTTACAGCCAAACTGAGGGGAAGGTACAGAGATTTCCCACGTACTCCCAGCTCCCACACATGCATCACCTCCCCCATTATCAACATCTGCCATGAGAGTGGTACATCTGTTACAATGGATGAACCTACATTGATACACCATAATCATCCAAAGTGCATAGTTTACACTGTGGTTCACTCTTAGAGTTGTACATTCTATGGGTTTGGAAAAATGTGTAATGACATGTATCCATCATTATAGTATCATACAGAGTATTTTCACTGTCCTAAAAATCTCCTGTGCATCATCATCCTTCTCCCCCAACCCTGGCAACCACTTATCTTTTACTGTCTCTATAGTTTTGCCTTTTCTAGAATGCCATATGATTGGAATCATACCCTATGTAGCCTTTTCAGATTGCCTTTTTTCACTACTAATATGCATTTTAGGATCTTCCATGTCTTTTCATGGCTTGATAGCTTTTATTGCACTGAATAATATTCCACTGTCTTGATATACCAGATTTTATATATCTATTCACCTACTGAAGGACATCTTGGCTGCTTCCAAGTTTTGGCAGTTATAAAGTTGATATAAACATCATGTGCATGTTTTTGTGTGGACATAAGTTTTCAACTCCTTTGGGTGAATACCAAGGAGTGCCACTGCTGAAATTGTATGATAAGAGAATGTATCATTTTGTAGGAAACTTCTAAAATGTTTTTCAGAGTGGTTGTAACATTTTGCATTCCCACCAGCAATGCATAAGAGGGTCATTTACTCTACCATTTGGCTAGCATTTGGTGTTGTCAGTGTTCCAGATTTTGGTCAAGGATGGCCAGTATGTGGTGGTATTTCATTGTTTTAATTTGCATTTCCCTGATGAAAAATAAAATGAAACATTTTTTCATTTCCTTATTTGCCATCTGCATATCTTCTCCACCTGCGTATCTTCTTTTCTGAGGTGAATGCTGAGGTCTTTGGTTCATTTTTTAATTAGGTTAGTTGTTTTCATATTGTTGATTTTTAAAAGTGCTTTATATATTTTGGATAGCAGTCCTTTATCAGATGTGTATTTTATAAATGTTTTCTCCAAGTCTCTGGCTTGTTTTCTCATTATCTTGACATTGTTTTGCAAAGCATATGTTTTTAGTTATAGTTAAGCTAGCTTATCAATTATTTCTTTCATGGTTTGGCCCTTCAATGATACATCTCAAAAGACATCACCATATCCAAGGTCATCTAGGTTTCTCCTATGTTACCTTCCAGAAGTTTTGTAGTTTTGCCTTTTACATTTAGATCTGTGATCCATTTAGAGTTAATTGTGAAGGTGTAAGGTCTGTGTCTAGATTCTTTTTTTTTTTTTTTGCATGTGAATGTCCAGTTGTTTCAGCCCCATTTGTTGAAAAGGCTATTTTTGTCCCCCACCCCCCCTTTTATTTTTGTCTTTGCTCCTTTGTCAAAGATCAGAATTCCTAATCCTTTTCATAGGAGAATTGCATTCAAAACTAGTATATCTCAGGTCTGGGTATGCTCATTGCTACTGGGTTGTCAGGCCCACTAGGCATACATATCTAGGAATATTCATATATATGTATATACATATATGAATAAACACACATTTCTTTATTGAATTTTTCTGTATATATAACTATTTCTCTATCTATACAATATTTATATATATATATGTATATATATATATATATTTTTTTTTTTCATACTGATGTCTCCAACTGTAACCCCATACCACAGGTTTCATTTTAGCCTTCCCCTCTTGCTTATTTATGACTTCCCTCTCTGACAGTGACACATTTAGGTCCCACCTTCCACCACCCATTAACTTCTTAGTTCATTCTCAGTATACCTATAAAGCAGGTTCAGAATTGCTATTTTAAACCCCTGTGAGAAACTTATCAGTTAGACTACAGTGCTTTGTACCATTTCTTTTGTCTTTACTTTTACAATTTCCCATCAAAACACCATTTTCAAAAGTTACTTAGGTCAAAACTTTATTCTTCCCCACTGGTTTTCAGCTTTTTTGCATGAACAACTCCATCTATCATAAAGCTTTTTCTTTAATTATGAGAAAGCTTGCATCTGATTACTTCAAACAATAACACATTGTGAAAAATATATTAACCAAGAGGGCTTCAATATCATTTCTCTATTTTCCAGGTGAGAAGTAAGTAATTTTCATCAAAGCACATACTTTCAACCAGAACAGATGGTGCTATGTAGTTCAGGTAGTGACTAATTTTTACACTATAGGGAACTGGTGACAGTCATAGCTAAGTATGGCTAAGCTACGTGAGTATGTCCTGATTCAGTATGTATGTTCTTTTTCCTACAGCATGTGCCTATCAATCATCCACTTCTATTTTTCTATCATCTGATTTCAAACTGCATTGGAAGAATCAGTACCGTATACTAGGATTTTTATTCTATTGCATGCAATATTATTTTCTTTAAGAACTTCCTCCGTTGTCATTTGACATTGTGTTATACTGAGGTACAATTGATTGATTATTACATAATGATATAATTCTCTTTTCTAGTGTTATAATTTTCTTATTTCACAATTATAAAATTAACTTATCTATGAAGTGCAGTGTTAGGTTCCATTAGTTTTCTACTGCTGTGCAACAAATTACTACAAATTTAGTAGCTTAAAGTTAGAACACCTATACACTTTCTCACAGCTTCTGTGAGGTAGGTCTTTTTCTTAGGGTTTTGCAAGGCTACAATGAAGGTGCCATCTGGGCTGCATGCTCATCTGGAGACTCAACAAGGGAAGAACCCACTTCCAAACTCATATAGGGAGTTGGTTGAATTTATTTCCTTGTGGCTGTATGAATGAGGGTCCTTATTTTGTATTGGCTGTTGACCTAAGGTTACTCTCATATCCTAGAGACAACTCCCGCACTGCCCTACATCATGACCCTCTCCACAAGGGCAGTTTCCTTCTTCAAGACCAGCTGGAGGATCCCTTCCTCCAGCCTGCTATGACTGAGCCTTATATAATGTAAAATAATCATGGGCTTGACATCTACATATTTGCCATATTCTATTGTTGAGAAGAAACAACAATAGGCTCTGTTCCTAATCAAGGTCACTGGGGCAAAGGATGACTCATGGGGAAATCAACTTAGGTTGTGTCTACCTCATAGGTGTTGCAGATGTTAGGGTAAATATATTGGGTTGGCCAAAATGTTCATTCGTTTTTTTCTACTAGGTGCCTCTAGTAGCACTTAGTTGTCTAACTCCATTCAAAACAATTTTGTTAGATTGTATGTGATAGCTGTCATATCGGTGTGCATTTTAAAAAAGACTTATCAAAATTGGTAAATTTTTTGTAGCCATTTTAATATTGAAGATGGAAGAAAAAAAGCAATATTTTTGGCATATTATGTTTTATTATTTCAAGAAAGGCAAAAACACAACCAAAATGCAAAAAGAGATTTGTGCAGTGTATGGAGAAGGTGCTGTAACTGATCAAATATGTCAAAAGTTTTTTGTGAAGTTTCATGCTAGAGATTTCTCACTGGATGATGCTCCACAGTTGGGTAGACAGTTGAAGTTGATAGCGATCAAATTGAGACATTAATTGAGAACAATCAACGTTATACCACACAGGAGATAGCTGACATACTCAAAATATCTAAATCAAGTGTTGAAAATCATTTGCACCAGCTTCGTTATGGTCACTGCTTTGATGTTTGGTTTCCACATAAGTTAAGTGAAAAAAAACCTTCTTGACCATATTTCCACATGCAATTCTCTACTTAAACATAATAAAAATGTTCCGTTTTTTAAAACAAATTGTGATAGGTGAGGAAAAGTGTATACTGTACAATAATCTGGAATGGAAGAGATTGTGGGGCAAAGGAAATGAACCACCACCAACCAAACCAAAGGCTGGTCTTCATCCAAAGAAGGTGATGTGTATATGGTGGGATTGGAAGGGAGTCCTCTATTATGAGCTCCTTTTGGAAAACCAAAAGATTAACTCCAACAAGTACTGCTCCCAATTAGCCCAAATGAAAGCACACTCGACAAAAAGTGTCTGGAATTAGTCAACAGAAAACACATAATCTTCCATCAGTATAACACAGGACCACATGTTTCTTTGATGACCAGGCAAAAACTATTACAGCTTGGCTGGGAAGTTCTGATTTACCTGCCATATACAGCAGACATTGCACCTTCTGATTTCCATTTATTTCAGTCTTTACAAAATTCTCTTAATGGAAAAAATTTCAGTTCCCTGGAAGACAAAAAGGCACCTGGAACAGTTCTTTGCTCAAAAAGATAAAAAGTTTTGGGAAGATGGAATTATGAAGTTGCCAGAAAAGTGGCAGAATGTAGTGGAACAAAAGGGTGAATACATTGTTCAATAAAGTTCTTGGTAAAAATGAAAAATATGTCTTTTATTTTTACTTAAAAACTGAAGGCACTATTTGGCCAACCCAATAAAATATATATTTCCTCTACTTATAAGTTTTCTATCTAGTGTGGCAGCAGATAACAACAAAGTAAACAGGACATAAAAATAATTACAAATATCAGTGTGTTATAAAGCAGAAATAGACTGCTAAGAAAGTGATTAATGTAGAGAAAATCTATTTCAGATGGACTACTATGCAATAGCATTTGGAGTCCAGGCATCTTTCTAAAAACAAGACCTAAAGTATGGGAAAAAACTAGCCATGATAAAAACAAGGAAGGGGGAAGAGACAGACTCTTTCAAACAGAGGAAATACTGCGAAGTTGTTAGTAACACTGATAAGAGCAGAAAGGGAAGTGGAAAGCTGGTATCAATGAACTAAATATCAGCAGAAGGCATATTCAAGTTGATTGACAAGTGAATTGGACATGAAGATTTGAAGATCATGCAAGATGTTTGATATGAAGAAAAGCAAATAGAAGTAAACTTAAAGAGAAATGTAGAAGATGTAAAATGGTGTTCATGTGAAATAAGATAAGTAGAACACTTAACATTGCCTGAGCCATATTAGTGGCTTAAAAATGTGAGATCCTTTCTTATCTTTAGCAGATCTTGGTATAAAGTGCTTATAACCAAAGCACTGGAATGTTTTCTCTCTTTGTGGTGGAAGATTTTAGTGGATAAAAGTCTAAATTGAATGCTACTGGAAACAAACCTCTTCTACCCAGATAATCACTTTACGTCGCTCCCCATGTCATACTAGCGAAAACCACATGCCTAATCACTGCAATGCTGTAGTAGTTTAACAACTTCAAAACTACACGTTACTGAGAATTGACAAAGAGATGATACTAAAAAGATATCTTCCAATGATAACTTCCTTGATATCTTACCTCTCTCTTTTACCTATATTACGTTTACTTTCTTTATTCACACATGCAGTATGAGGAGACATTCCTCTAAGCCCAAAAGTTCTAATTTCAATTCTGCCTTGCACTAACTCTAATCCTGGGAAAATCAATTACATTCTCTGGATCTCAGTGTACTTATATGAAAGCTGTAGGGTATGATCTGATTTTTTTAAGGTTCTTTTCAAGTTTTCAAATGCTATGATTTTGCTTTCTGAAATGCCTCCTTCTGGTAGAAACACTTTTAAAGAAGGAAAATAGAAGGAGCATCCTTTTTCACTGCTTTCTATGACATTATATGTAAGAAAAAATATTTACTTTAAATAAAAAATAAATTGTGATGTCATCAAGAAAGTAAATCTAACTGTATTTTATATTGGAGATTGTGGCTCTGCACTATTTTAGTATGGCTCAGAATGGATTTTTCTTAGCCTACCACTTATTCAAAATCTGCAAATTTTCACTCTGGATTTAACAAAGACACATTCCTTGAACCTTACAGAACACACTAAAACAATGCAAGCAGTCTTACAAGATGGCAAATTTAATACATTTGATCAGAACTTTGTTTTTCTTCCAATGAAATCAATATTTCATTCTTTACTATCATTTTAATTATCATTAATGTCTCTCATTTTAGTTGGTAAATTACTTTAAGAAAGAAACTAATTTCTATGAACCCAGTGAGCATTCAAGTCTTAACAGATAAATATTTAAATGGATAGGTAAAAAGATGGAACAATGTATATAGAGACAACAGAAACATCTGAGGCTGCTGAGTTAATACAGCACCTAATGCATTTACTTAGGTTTCTTACAAATTGATATGATTCGTGTACACATTCAATGAAAGTAATTTATTTCTCAAGTTAATTCTTATATGCCAATCTATTTGGATTACATAAGCCATTCTATATTAGAATAATTACCATGATTTAACCACTCTTTAACAGAAGATAAAGTTGGCAATACCTAATGTAAATTTCTAACATGATGCATACAATTTTACAAAATAAAAACATATGATTTTATACAAAAACATTTTCTCTGGCTCAGACTCTAAAGTCTGAAATGCTATTATTTTGTTCATTTTTAAATTTACAGTGAATGAGAGAAAATTAAATAAGTCACTGTTCATGTATCACCAACATAAAATTAACTAAATGAAAACTACATCTACTCTATTAATTCTGAATGCCATTGTTAGCAATAGAAACAACTTTAAAATCAGAAATTAAGTAAATAATGAAAACTGAGGAAACTATCAATTAGCAACTCAAACTGCCAGAATCAATACAATGGGAATAATTTGTAAGTTTTAAATGTATATACTGTCTTTAAAATATATGTATATGTAGACTATGTATACTATCTCAAAGGAAGGATAAATTTTTTAAATGTAGTAAGGTAAGGGCTAAAAACATATCACAGTATTATAAGCATAACTTACTCGAATGCACAAATTATTTTAATTTATCATATTTTAAGTTATCTAAATCTGTCATATTAATTTGGTAAAGGTCTGATATTCATTGTGTTAAATACATAAGTCTAGTTAGAAGATAGTTGACTAAAGTTTGGCTAAAATTTGGTATTTAATTACGTATTTTCCACAATACATAGCACTAGTTTAAAATATTTAGTTTTGGTTGAGAGGATGTATAATATTTTAGATGTTAAATAGAATACATCTACTTTTGAATTTGATATGCTGTAAACCCAAGTAGTAAAAACAAAATGCAATAGCCAAAACAATTAAAAAGAAATTGGAAATACCAATTAAAAAAATTCTGTGATGATCTTAGCTCTTTATATTTAACCTAACACATATAATAAATTATCTTACATACATCATTTTTGTACAGTCCACGTACATAACTTATCTACAGAGAATTAAATAGCTTTTTGAGCTAAAAATAACCATGAAAAAAATGCATCATTTATGGTGTGCTTATCCAATAGAAATTTTATTTTACATCAATTATTATTAATAGAAGTTCTCTGAGGATTCATAGTAAAAGGAGAAATATCTTTAAAATCACATTTTAAAAATTATCTATTACTTGTAAGAGGTTCATCTATGTGGTTCCATGAACAAACAATGAGTCATATAACAGCTGTGTTGCCTGCCATTTAAATGGGTACTATCTTTTAAAGTCTGGACTCATCGTAGTTCTTTTAAAAAAATCTTCAAATTAGTTATATCTACCAACACCTAAGTTGTATAGAATAAGTTAGAAAGACCACTAGAGTTAATATTAAGATTGCTAGAAGGATAGCGTATTGTTTTGCATTGTTTTGTAAGGAGGAGAAAAGACAAATTGTTCATAAACAGTTAATAAATATGAAGTTCCTTCATAGAACTTCTGTTTCCTCTCAGCGTTTCTTCTTTCCCATTTCTGAATATTTGTAATATTAAAGTGAACTTGTTTTTATTGTACTCAGTGCATTGTTACTTTTCTGTTTATTCATATACTTGACTTATGTATTATGATAGTTTGTAAATACTCTGTATTATACTTCTTTGAATCTTTAGGACTCTCAAAATATTTCCTTATATATTTGACTCTCAAATTATTGGAAAAAATTTGAATGCTTAGGAAATTTTTATTAAATCAACATAACTATTATTTTGTTGTATCACATTTGAATGAATGGACACATTCAGAAAGAAAGAACTCTAAGAGAGATGTAACTTGAAATAGGACTTACATTCTGTCCCAATGTGTTCTTAATCAAATTGGGGGGGCTTACAGCAAGACAAAGACTCTGTAACAGACCCAGAAGGCAAAATAAGCTGTTCCACAAGATAGCCTTTATGACCCACAAATGTCATGCCCCTTAAAGTGTCTGGGATATACAAAGATACTCTGTGGAACTGCTGGCCATTCCTATAGGAGAATCACAGTGAAAAGCAGATGTTCGTGGTAAAAAGTTATACTGTCTTCTGCAAATAGCTAGTTTCCTTCTGAGAAACAGATCTTGATTGGCTCAGGAATCTTAAACAGATTCAAGATGTGACCAAAAGACCTTGTAATTTATGCTGTCTATCATGACCCACTAAGCTGTGCAGGCATATGCACAGCAGCATCTTGCCCTTTAGTAGAACAGGGATAACCAAGCTCAGACTCTGGTGGGTTTTGTATGCAAAAGTAAGTTGCAGGAGTTGGTGACTCAGACTCTGTTAGTGCAAATTCCTACTGCAATGCCACCTTTTCTTCAATTTAAATTGCCAGCCCTTGGTATTTGCTTTTAACTGGTTCGCTAAGGAAGAAAACACTTAGGTCTGATTTATAGATAATTCTGCACAATATGATGGCACTAGCCAAAAGTGGATAGACTGCAGCATTATGTTTCTATTTCTAGTGCCCCTCCCAATAAATTAGTGGGTAATAAAAGTCATCCCAGTGGGCAGAGTTTTGAGCAGCAGATATGACTATCCACTTTATCAATGTGGAAATGGCAGTGTTAGGGATATATAATAAAAAATATCCAATAATTGGATGGTCAAGGACAAAGAAAAAGAAAACTGGACGATTGATGACAAAAGTGTTTGACAAAGAAGGCTGTGGATGGACCCCTGGAAGGGGCACATAGTTGAGGCTTTGTGTCCTGTATAAATACTCATCATAGGAATTCACTAAAGAGAAGAGTGTTAATAATCACGTGGACATTTTGTCCTTTTACCACCCAGTCTCCTTCATCAAGACTGCCATGTTTGGTCAATGTGCCCCTATGAAAATCAGTCAGGGTGGCATGGGTAAAAGTTATGTAGAGCCTATGATATAACCCCTCAACACAACTGATTTGGTTTCAGAAGTGTTAAGTACCCAAAGCACCAATAGAAGAAGCCTTTACTGAACCATTAATATTGTACCATTATTTGGGCAAACAGCTGGTAGGTTGATTACAGTGGAACATTTTCATCAAGGAGAAGGCATCAGTGGATCCTCAATTTAATAAACAGTAACTCAGGGTATGAATTTTCCTTCCTCTCATGGAATGATTTTTCCTCCTCACCCTAAGTGAATTACTTGAATGCCTTATCCACGATCATAGTAAGGTAAACTATATTTCTTCTTATTAAATAATTCATTTTATAGCAACAAAGTGCACCAAAAAAAAGTATAGCGAATGGAATTTTTTATCTTACCATGTATCTCATTAACCCAAAGCAGCTGGCTTGATAAAATGCTGAAGTCGCTTAGTAGGAGTTTATTATGGTTAGGGCATTGTCTTATAGGAAGTGGTCTTATTTCATGCTGTTTCACCTAAGCCAGAATATACTGGTTCAGAAGATAGCAGGATTCATTGGAACTAATTTTTTTTTCACTATTACATCAAATTTCCACAAGTTTGACTTTTGAAAAATAGTTCCCTTGAACTGAAAGTTAAGATGGGCACCTGGCCATTTAAGTCTTTTCATACTAATGAAACATCAGGTAAAGAAGATAATTTCTGGTGTAATTGATCCTGATTATCAAGGAAAAATCAGGTTGTTGCTACCTAAGATAAGAAGGAGGCCCATGTGTAATCCATAGAATTTTCTGGGGCTTTCTCTTAAAACTTTCATTTCAATGCTAAACATTATAGAAAGCCTATCACAACTGGATGGAGCAAGGGTCACTAAGCTTTCAAATTCTTTACCCCACCAGGAGAATAACCTCAACTAGCTGAAGTGCTGGCCAAGGGAAAAGGTACATGGGGTGATTAGTGGCAAAAGGATTTGTGAATATCTGTTAAGGTCTCATGATAAGTTACAGAAACAAGCATTTAAGTAGATAAGTGTATTTTTTTCTTGATTGCTAATTTTATATTTCTATACTTCTTTTATATTTCTATATTTCTTTGTTTGCCCATTTCCTTTCCCCTATTATTTTCTACTACGAATATTTGTTGTGTTTAAATTTGGCGTGTCATTTCTAGGTTATAGATTTTCTAGGTAATAATTCTCATCCTTTAATAAAATATAAAACATACATAATAGGAAAAAATCCCCATGTATGCCTCTATATCTCTGTGCCAGGTTAAGTTTTCAAGGACAATCTGATCTCAACATATCTTATTCTATGCCCCCTCTAATTGATCCCATGATGTTGCCTACACTTGTCTCTAAGACTGACAAAGATTTGACAATTGGAATTGCATTACTCTATTCCATAAAAAAAGCTTTGATGTTTTACTACTGCCTATCACATACAACTCACTATTGCTTTTCATAGCTGAAATGTGCTCAGCTTGGCCCCAGTCTCCCTTTCTAGCTTTATTCTCATCACACATCTTCTCACTGTTTACAGTAACATCATAGAACTACCGTTTATCATCCCAGCACACCATGTGCTGCCATTCTCTAGCCCATGTTCACATCCTCTCACTCCCCACACTACCAGTTATCACCAAATCCATCCTTTCACTCATGAAATCCATGATATGAACTCCAGACCAGCTGTTATCTCTCAAAGGGGAACTACCTGATCTCTTCAACAAAATAAATTACTCCTTCCTTTGTTCTCCCATAGCACATTTATTTCTGTAGAGTACTAATTGTAAAAAGATAGTGACTGAGAAGATGAACACATATCTGCATCAGGGATTCACCGTCATTCACTATTGTATTCTCATTGTTTGACACATATGTAACTTAGGTCGCCTGAATTAGTGAACTAATTTATAATTATATGGAGTATCATAGCATGGTTAGTAGTCTAAGTATAGGTAAATACCACAACAGTAGAGTAAAGTTAGTGATTAGGATGGTGAGACTTTGTGCAAATTACATAATCTGCATAATCCTCAATTTGCCTAACTGTAAAATGATTATAATAACTGAATCCACTTCATCAATTTGTAGTGAAGATGAAGTGAGAAAATCTGCACATAATCCTGAGCAATGATCCTTCTATATACTATAATTTTTCAGTAAATATCAGCTATAAAGATAATTACTATAATGGCCAGGTCTATCAGCAGTATGTTATCGTGATTAAGTACACATATCATGGAACCACCTGTCTGGATGAAAGCCCCACCTTGTCCTTTACTAGCTGAATAACCTTGGGCAAGTCAGTTACTCAGATCTTCAGCAAGCTTTTGTGACAATTAACACACACAAGATGCTTAACTAGTATCTGAAAAGAATAGATGTTAAATGATTAGCTCTTATGACACTAAATAGAATAGATTAAGAAATGGGGTATAGTACAATCCACTACCACAACCTGCTTAAAAGATTTTTACAGTTAGATGATGGTACATTTTCTAATTTGAACTAAATATTAACAATTAAAAGTTATTTCATGAATAACTCCATTATACTAGTTAGAATTTAAATTTTAAAACATAATCACCTTTCAATCTATTAATATTTCATTAGACCCTGAATTAAAGGAAAACATGGAGGTAACATACATAAATAACAACCAGAAGCATTTCCCCCAAAGTGATGTTTACAGCACAGAAATTCATACAAACACAAATTCTCTGATCATGATGTTGATTATACATTGAATTTTCTGCACATAGTGCATTAGGTACACTCGTTATAAAGGCAGTCAGCCCATATTTATTCAACATCACAAACAAAAAAATGTTGAACTGACAGCTTCTTGACTGTTTACCAGGTACATCAGTCAGTAATAACACGACCACTCTAAGCAAAGTCTTTAAGAGGTATCTATCAATTCCTTTAATTTGATCTTTCTCTTTGTAGAAGATTTGCATGAAATCTTTGGAGGGCATACTCCCTAAGGCAGGTAGATGAATTTGTTACATTAAAAAAGGCTCTAATATTGTTACAGTTAAAGCATAAGACTCTGTTATTCATGCCTAAAAAGCAAGCAAATAACAAACAAAAGAAACAAGAGTGAGATTTCAGGTATGGAGAATTTAATAGTTCACATATCCCTCCATGATTTCCTCCAGGGTTAGTTCTATACTTGAATTTAGTGATAAGGATTCCAACATACTAACATACCAGTTATAAATTAGCACTATCCCTGTGGATTGCTGTTGAGAATTCAACAGAGTTGTTATTGATTGAAGTCCCTGAACAGTAAGGACTACACTAAAGAGTAAGTGCATTAAGGCTCATTATTAAACATTTAGCTAATAATATCATTTATTAACACAATAGTGCAATTTACCAATGTACCAATTTACATTCCCACCAACAGTGCAGGAGGGTTCCTTTTCTCCACACCCTCTCCAGCACTTATTGTTTGTAGACTTTTTGATGATGGCTGTTCCCAGTGGTGTGAGGTGATACCTCATTGTAGTTTTGCTTTACATTCCTCTAATAATTAGTGATGTGAAGCATCTTTTTATGTGCTTTTTTGCCCATATGTATGTCTTCCTTGGCGAAATGTCTATTTAGATCTTTCACTCATTTTTAAATTGGGTTGTTTGTTTTTGATATTGAGCTGCATGAGCTGTTTGTATATTTTGGAGATTAATCCCTTTTCAGTTGCTTCATTTGCAAATATTTTCTCCCATTCGTAGGGTTGTATTTTTATTGTGTTTATGGTTTCCTTTGCTGTGCAAAAGCTTTTAAGTTTAATTAGGTCCCACTTGTTTATTTTTGTTTTTATTTTCAGTACTCTAGGAGGTGGATCAAAAAAGATCTTGCTGTGATTTATGTCAAAGAGTGTTCTGCCTATGTTTTACTCTAAGAGTTTTATAGTATCCAGCCTTACATTTAGGTCTTTAATCCATTTTGAGTTTATTTACATTCAACATAACAAAGGCCATATATGACAAACCCACAGCAAACATCATTCTCAATGGTGAAAAACTGAAAGCATTTCCTCTAAGACCAGGAACAAGACAAGGATGTTCACTCTCGCCACTCTTATTCAACATAGTTTTGGAAGTCCTAGCCATGGCAATCAGAGAAGAAAAAGAAATAAAAGTAATTAAAATTGGAAAAGAAGAAGTAAAACTGTCACTGTTTGCAGATGACATGATACTATACATAGAAAACCCTAAAGATGTTAGCAGAAAACTACTAGAGCTCATCAATGAATCTGGTCAAATTGTAGGATAAAAAATTAATACACAGAAATCTCTTACATTCCTATACACTAACAACGAAAGATCAGAAAGAGAAATTAAGGAAACAATCCCATTTATCATTGCATCAAAAAGAATAAACCTACCTAAGGAGGCAAAAGACCTGTACTCAGAAAACTATAAGGTACTGATGAAAGAAATAAAAGATGACAAAAACAGATAGAGAATTATACCATGTTCTTGGATTGGAAGAATCAATATTGTGAAAATGACTATATTACCCAAGGCAATCTACAGATTCGATGCAATCCCTATCAAATTACCAATTGCATTTTTCACAGAATTAGAACAAAAAATTTCACAATTTGTATGGAAACATAAAAGACCCCAAAGAGCCAAAACAATCATCTTTAGATTCATTGCAAAATGTCATTGCTGGGATATTTAGTGCTGAGTTCTTCAATGGTGTTTCTAGGTCAATAGCATCCCCTGTTGTATTTTTTTCATACCCTGGTCCTACATTCTTAAGATTCATTCCCAATTATATTTTCCCAGTTTTTACTGGTACATATTCTGTAATGTTTTAGAGAATAAAATATTCCCTCTAATATTAAGGACCATAATTCCCTTCTTGAGCTTGCTGAACCCTGACCAACGTTATTTCTAGAGGTCATAAGGGGAGTGATGAGTGAATTTGAGAAGGCATCATATCATCTTGCAAGGTATCCAACTCAATTGAAGTCATCACATGAACCCCGGAAAAGCAGAGCCTTATATTATTTAAAAGAGTGAAGGAATTGCTTTTACCAGTCTGGAAGTTTCAGGGTATTTCACCTGCAATTTGCTAACTCAGCTTTTGGCATCTCACTCCTTTCCTGTCTAGTTCTCAGCAGTAGAGTCTTGTCATATGAGGTTAGTTATCCAGTTTTAGTATCCTGCTCAGAGGGTCTGTTTTCTAGGGCCACTGCTAGTAGACACTGTCTTTATTTGGGTTCCCCTAAAACAAGTCCTGAGACAAGGACTTGTGAGCAAGTGGTGGCTTTGGAAAATTATTCAAAGGAGCAGAAGTGAAGGAGTGGGAAGAAAGAGGGAAGGTAAGATGAAAAACCAATAAATTTTGTATAATTGATTTGGTCACTGCTCTTAGAGCTCAATCTCAGTAGAAACACCCTGAAGAACCTTGTAGAATGCACCTCAGAATTGTCCTTTTGAAAGGCCAGAGGCTGTGGTACTGTCCCTTTGTGGGATGTGTAACACTGACTATTGTTCCTCATTTGTTGATTATAGCTTCTTGGAAATTTAATAATCATGCACTTCTGTCTCCTGGGTTGTACAAGCTCATGGCTTTGGAAAAAGCTCATCAGAACAGCAAAAAATGAGCGAGGAGGAGTGGGAGTTTAGGAGTGAGCAACTGGAAGGGAAGTTGGAGGAGTGCCTACCTATTTTGAAAATACAACTGGAAGATAGGGGAATGTGGTATGGTCACATCTGCTAAAGTATAGATTTGGGAAAAGGTGATGCTGCACAGATCTTATGTAGAAGTTTTCCAAAGGAGGCCTGGTGTTTAGAAAGAGGTAAATATAGCAGTGACTTCTTGGAAGTGGCTATTGACACACTGAAATCAATGGCTTCCCATTGTTGACACTGGAGACAGAACTTAACCAAGACCATTTGCCTGCTTCCCTCCACCAGGGGAAAGTTGTACAGGACAAAGGATGCTTTGATAGAGATCACCTTGAATTGACTGCATTAACTTTCAGCCATTCAGTGGAAACAGAGCTGCCAAGTTTTGTCTTTAAATGATAAAGAAAGCAACATTCCTTATACTCTGATGGATTGGTAGTCATATCTATTTTATATCATTGGGTCCTTCTGAAATTTTAAACAATCCTTTTATGGCACATAACAGCAACACTGCCTGTTTAAAAACCCAGTACTGAAATTAAAGACACTTCCCCTTGAAACAAGGGCTATAACCCTGTAAAAAAGGTACCACACAGAGATGAGGTGTACTCTCAGAAGTTATTTATGATTTTAAGAATACAAGTAGACTGTGATAAGGCTCAGTTTGCTGGAGTACAATAGAAAGCCTTAAACTATCATGTAGATTCAGGTGATCTATAAAAGAAAAAAAGAGTCAAATATAACTTTATTTATTGAGGGGGTTAAATCATCTGAGTTCTAGAGAAAGAACCTAAGAGAAAACAGAAAGGAATGATGTAATTTTTAAAATCACTATGTTTCAGACTGAATATTTGAGTTCCCCCCAAATTTATATTTTAAGTCTAATCCCCAATGGATGGAATTTGAATGTAAAAGCTTTAGGAGGTGATTAGGTCATGACAATGGAGCCCTCATAAATAGGATTAGTGTCCTTAAAAAGAGACCTTAAGAGAGTTTCTTCCCCTTCTACCATAGAGGGAGAAGACAGCTCTCTATGAAACAGGAAGCAGGTTCTCAGCAGACACAAAATTTCCCAGTGCCTTGATCTTGGATTTCCCAGCGCCTTGATCTTGGATTTCCCAGCCTCCAGAACTATGAGAAATAAATTTCTGTTGTTTCTAAGCCACCCAGTCTATGGTATTCTGTTACAGCAGACCAAACTGACAGCAGTTGGTACTGAGAAGTGGGGGTACTACTATAACAAATATCTAAAAATGTGGAAGAATTTTGTTTTGAAAGTTTGAAAGTTTTGAAAGTGGATAATGGGTAGAGGCTGTAAGAGTTTTGAGGTGCATGCTAGAAAAAGACCACATTGCCGTGGATGGACCTTTAAAGGCAATTCTTGTGAGGACTCAGAAAGTTAAGAGAACTATAGAGAAAGCCTCAATCTTCTTAGACAAAACCTAAGTAATCATGAACAGAATGTTGGTAAAAATATGGATTGTAAAGCCATTCCAATGAGGTCTCACATAGAAATAAGGGGCATGTTATTGAAAATTGGAGGAAAGGGGATCCTTGTTATAAATTGCCATAGAGCTTGGCTGCTTTGTGTGTTCCAGTGTTTTGTGGAAAGTACAGGCTGTGAACTATAGAATTGGATATTTAGCTGAAGAAATATCTAAGCAACATATTGAAGATGTGGCTTGGCTCCTCCTGACTGCTTATAGTGAACTGAGAGAAAATAAAAACTTACTTCAGGGTAGAATTATTAAACAAAAAGGAAGCACAACTTAAAGGTTTAGAAAATTATCAGCTTACTCACATTGCAAAAAATGGGAACACTAAGGATGTGGCCAAGTGATCATTTGATAAGGATATTAGTATGGAATTAACTATCTCAACAGAAGCCAGGGACTGGAAGAATGTTGCTGAAGAGGTCATCAGGGCTGCCACTCCCTACCCAGGTCCAGAGTGCATGGACCCTGGGAATATGGCTGCTTCCATCTAGATTTCAAAGAACAGGGATGCTTGGCAGAGTTGTGAGCTTGGGATCCCAGTCCAGAGAGCCCCAGGACCCCAGTGGAGAACCATGGCATGGGTGGAGCCACCATAGAGAGCCCATTGAGAGGCCATCTCACTGAGCCATTGGGGTAACATTGCCACTCCATTGGGCCTGGGAAGCAGAGCCTTGAGCCAAGAGGATTATTCTCAAGGTTTAAGATTTACTGGGATTTTTCCTGTTAGGCTTTAGACTTAATTAGGACCTGTCATTCCTTTCTTCTTTCCTATTTCTCCATTTTGAAATAGGAATATCTGCCCTATGTCTGTCCCACCACTGTATTTTGAAAGCATATAACATATTTGGTTTCACAGGTTCCAGCTGGAGAGGAATTTGCCTCAGGATGAATTATATCTTGAGTCTCACTCATATCTGATTTAGGTGATATTTAGATGTGATTTTGAACTTAGAAGTTGGTGCTGGAACAAGTTAAGACTTTTGGGGTTTTGGTATGGAATTAATGTGTTTCACATGTAAGAAGGACATAAATTTGGGGGGATCAGGGCAAAAGGCTATGGAATGAATTTTTGCATCTCTCTAAAATTCATGTGAAAGCTAATCCCAATGTGATGATACTTGGAGGTGGGGCCTTTGAAAGGAGACTAGGTCATGAAGGCAAAGCCCTTATAAATAGGATTATTGCTCTTATAAAAAAGACCCCAGCCAGAGAGCTCCATTATCCCTTCTGCCATGTGAGTATACAGTGAGAAGACAACAGTCTGTGACCAAAGAAGCGGGCAGGCCCTCACCCAATACTGAATCTGCTGACACCTTGATCTTAGACTTTCTAGCCTCCAGAACTGAGAGAAATAAATTTCTGTTGTTTAAAATTCACTCAATCTATGTTATTCTATTATAGCAGCCTGAATGGAAAAAGACACTACACAGAAAACTGAATTTTTATAAGAACCTAGACTTTTACTGCTAGTTAATGCTCTCAGATCCAGCTCAAATCATCAAGGCAGAGCAACCCATACATTGCCAAGCTGTGACATTTTCTTGGTGTGTCTCTCTTAGTTTGCTGTCTAAATACATTGGCGTAGGAGATTTGTCAAGTAACAGGTATTGGAGGAAAAGACTAGTGAAAGATGTTGTTGCCCCATCCAGATATCCTACCTTAGCCTTAGCACCATGTCCCAGCTGATGTGGTGTTACTCTCTTCTCTGGAGAATTAGCACTGATCAGGTACATGAAGCTGGAAAAGTCCTGCCCTTTTTCCTCAAGTTTTGACTAACTCTGAAGAAATTTGTGCTCCAGAGTTTTCCTTGTGACATTAGACATAACAGTATTCAGCTGAGAATACATTCTTGCCTAGATTTTCCTCCTACTCTATATTGTTTTCTTCAAACACCCTTTCTGGAGGATACTCCTCTAAATCATTTGAATATTATTCCTAATCTCAGGCTTTGCTTTTAAGAAGCCCAACCGAGAGAGGCACCAAGGCTGACTGCATAGGTATGTAGTGTGTACATTCTGATAGAGTCCTGTGCTTGCCTAATGTTCTGATATTGTCATGAAATTCTAATTTCTGAACAAGGAGTCCCTAATTTCCATTTTCACTCCCTTCTGTTGACACCAAAATTTAAGGTCTTAAAAAATACTATACAGTCCTACACATGGAACAAATCAAGATATCAGCTAAGAGTTAGGAACATTTCAAGTTCCTTTTTTACTTAGTTTATGATGAAGAAAGCAAACAGTTTTCAAGCAGCAGCCGTAAAGAGAAATTACATATCATAGCACAGAGGTATAAAGTAAGTACTGGTGCACCTCAAGAATCTGAGGAGACACTGTGAGGCCTCAAAGGTTATGTCTCACCTAGCACCATTTTGCCAGCTCAGTAGAGACACCCAGATTCTGTGGTGTCTGAGTAGGAAGAAGCCATGGTCGAACAGCTTGGTTGGGGTACCAGTTTGCCTCCCATCAGTAAAGTAAACATAGCTGTATACTCCCTGTTATTTAGTGGGGCTGAGCACTCCATATCTCAGCTCAGGGTAGGTTCCAGGAAAGAAAGGTCAAGATTATTCAAGAGATGTCACCAGAATTGAATTAACATAGACCTTTCTGGAAGAAAAGGTACCAACCTTGAGTAGAAAATGAGAACTTTAGTAAGGGAAATTAAGAAAACCTCACCTCAAAGAACTTTGGGGAAAGGACAAACTTATAATTAGTACATCGTATTACATTGGGAGGTAGCATTCAAAGTACCCAAATAAAGTCATTAGCCTGGGCTCCCTCTCCCTTTCTTGGAGATGGGTATATACAGAATAGAAGTATAGTTACTTGATAGAGAAACACAGATTCACAGATTTTTCAGGAAGGCAGCAGGGAGAAATGTATGAAGATGTTATTTTCCTGTGTGAACTCACCACCCCATTGGCCTTTGTTGTATCTCTGATCTTTTTTATCATCCAAGGAGCTAGAAAGTATTGTACCTTCATTGTTCCTGGGAAGGGGGAAGATGCAGAGATTTAAATAGTCATGTTTTCTTTAAAAAATAAGACTGTGAAAAATTTTATTAAATACAGTTTGTTAATTTTATTCTGTAACAGAAAGTATAGTTCATATTATCAAATGCTGCAGGAAATTTGAGTAAGATAAAGGCTAAAAAGAAGTTATAGAATCTCCATTTAATTCAGGGAGAACATGTAAGTCCTGGAATCTCACCAGTGAGCTGAACCTTGAACTGCTTGTTGTCCAGTTTCCCTCCAAAGCATCAGTGAGGTCACTGACATTTGAATATAGCAATCTAAGAAACATTCAGGTCACTGATTTTATAAAGCTAATCTATGTATCAAGTTTAAGATTGCCTGGTTTAATGGAAAGGGTGTGATGGTTCCATCACCTACTAACTGTAGTAGAAGGTGATAATAACACCTATTTTACAGGCTGTCAGAAAGATTAGAGAGAATGTATGCAGTATGCTAGCACCATGTCTGATATACATGAGAGCTTAAAAAAAGACACTATGACTTCTATCACTAGGAAATTATATCCTAGTCCTCAGTAGTTTAGTTTCCAGAGAATGCTTTCATTAAGCAATGTTTTATCAAGGATTTCATCTAGCACATGAGAGACATGATATCTTCCCCTATAGAGAGTATCATCAATGTAGAGGAAAAGATATAAATAAAAGTGCAATTGCAAGTGTATGAAACGGGAAGTTCTGAGAACTACAAGTGCTTATAAAGTAAGCACTAGCATTCAGCATAATCTCTTGCAAACTCTGGGTACACATTATGGTCTGTGGAGTGAATAACTAATCAATTGTGATCATAGACAATTTATTCACCATTATCATTACTAACAGAGAAGAGGGCTTCCCTGGTGACGCAGTGGTTGAGAATCCGCCTGCCAATGCAGGAGACATGGGTTTGAGCCCTGGTCCAGGAAGATTCCACATGCTGCGGAGTAACTAAGCCTGTGTGTCACAACTACTGAGGCTGCGTGCCACAACTGCTGAGGCTGTGCACCACAGCTACCGAAGCTCGCGCGTCTAGAGCCCGTGCTCTGCAACAAGAGAAGCCACCGCAATGAGAAGCCCGCGCACCACAATGAAGAATAGCCCCTGCTCGCCGCAACTAGAGAAAGCCCACTCACAGCAATGAAGATCCAATGCAGCCAAAAATAAATAAACTTATAAATAAATAATAAATTTAAAAATTGAAAAAAAAACCCAGAATAATCATTGCTGCTATCAAGACAAGCAACTACTAATAGTCAAAAGGAAAAAGGTAGGTTCACCTGAAGCAGCTACACATTTGTCAGTAGGTCTTTCCTTGAGGTTTTATCTACATTATTTTTTCATACTTAGATGATGATACCTATGATGATACTTAGGTATCTTAAGACTGTATTCAAAAAATGAAATATCTTAAACATATCGAAGTAGGTTAAGGCAGAGCATTCAGGGAACAAATTAAAGAAATAAATTAATCATAAATGTTCACTGCAATATGATTAGATGGTCAGGAAGACTAAATGAACTAAGAAAAAATGCTTTTCCGAGGGTGCATTTCAAAGCCCACTTTAAATTATATATATGAAGTACTTGCATAAAAAATAGTCTGTAGGGTTCTGAAAATTAAATTTAGTTAATCTGCTCAACAGCTTTAAAATCTGCTCAACAGCTTTAAAATGAAGTTTGTATTACATTTGCATTATTCTTATGGACAAAGCAAATTTTATCTCTTCTAAAAATCTGCCACTGCTCTTTCTCTCAATCCCTTTCTTCCTCTTTAAAAACAAAACAAAACAAAACAAAAACAGGAATTACTTCAGAAAATAAATAATCATCACAACAGAAGAAAACCTAAAGTGTTAGGATATTTAATGTATCTATTCAGTATATTTTTTCTCTACCAGAAATAAATTGTTCAGGTGAGTTAAGAGCTGGTCTTCAAAAGGAAATCTTTAATACAACTGTTATTTTTCCCTGGAGACACTCTAGTCAATCTAGACGAAAAACAAAAAAACAAACAAACAAAAAAAAGGAGAATTTTTTTAAAGTCATTTTTATAATTTGCAGAGACCAGTGTACCAAACAATCAAACTAAATATCTAGCAAATGTGAGGCAGAAAAAGGTCCACCACTGAAAATTCTACTCTTATTTACTATAGAAAAAATAAATACTCTTTTTCTTATTCAAGGCAATAGATATGGATCTGTTAGTGGCAGATTCTAGTGTATTTTCTTTCTATATGAACTACCACTATCTTCGATAGAAGTACTCTCTTAAGTACTTCTTTTCCTCCTCGAAAAAATAATTGATAGGCAGAGCAAAGAAAACTTTCAAAGGACCAAAAATCTTTAAAATTTAGTTTTTAAACAAAATCATGTATTTTATATTTTGCAGCCTCAACAATAGTTATTCCAGAATAATAAAATTTCCTATCATCATCAGCACTTTCCCTTTTGACACCTGGTATTTCTTGGAAATTTTATTTTTCGTGGGTTTCTATTATTCTTTTAGCATCCTTTCCTTTGTTTTCTTTGAGAGACTTTTATGTGTTTTCTCTTATATATATATATGCAGTGCTAATCTAAGAAAATAACTTAAATATAATTTATATTACATTTAATTTATATTACATGTAATTTATATTACAGTCTTCGAAGAAAATTGAAATGGTAAATTACATATATATGCATAATTAATATAAAATACTAAGATAAATGTATTCAATAAAAATGCCACTCTAATTTTTCTTCTTATATTTCATGTTTCTAAAATGCTACTTTTGCCTTAATTAAAGGAGAATTTGAAAATGAACAGACATTTTCCAATATTTTGTTTGTGACAGTTTCTAGGGTTGACAACTCATATTAAGAGAGCCTTTTCATAATTAGTATTCAGTCCAGGTTATTTATATAACTTTATGGAACAGTTAAATAAAACCACACATTTGGTTAAGGATTAGAGGTCTAATTTTAAAAGGAAATTTTAAATAAAATTATTTGGCAATTTTGCAGTTTGTAATTTTACAAGAGAATTATTTACATTCTCAGTTTTTGATCTGCATTATAATAAGCCATCATTTTAATAAACATTAATATTATCAGTGCTTACTTAACTATTATGGTAGATGTTTCATTACGTTTGGTTGCAGCTCCATAAAATCATCTCTACTAATGTATCACAATAATAATTTTATAATCTGGGCTTATTTTCTTAATACAGAGTATCATTGGTAAGAGAAAGTGTCTAATAATATTTCAGGAAAAGTAATAGAAATGAAAAATATGTTGGAAATATTTTTGGGATGGCAATCCAAATATGTAGTTGATGTTTAATTATGAAGAATAGCTCTTAGACTCTTCCCAGATGCCATATTCATAGTAGTAAAGCTTCTCATTATGTATCTGTAATCTATTCTCTAGCTCACAGCCTAGAAGATAGACATTATTAAAAAAAATGTATAATCTAGATATTAAATATGGTGCAGATTTTTGCTGTTCATACAGCACAGTGTGCTTAAATGAAAGAATTTAGGTTAGTGATTATGATTTAGCAAGGGCAATTATTCTTTATTGAAAAGTAGCATATCATAATATGCATTGTTCTCTTTATGAACCAGTTTTATGATTATAAGTAAGAACTAAACGACATGCCATTGTGTATTCCATCTTTTGTCCTGGCATGTTGTAAAAGAGGAATAACAATCACAGATGAAAACCATGTCCCTTATGTTTTGAAGGAACTGATAGCACCCTTTGGAGTTGCTAACTGGCAAAAATCTGCAACCACAGGATTTTGAGGTACAGATACCACGGCAAATTTCCTTTGTAGTTGGCACTTGTGAATATTTGACTTAATTTTTATTTTCAAGTTTGGGGACTGGATGAAAAACATTTTCATTCTTCCACAGACTAGTCATTTTTAAGAAATCCAATAAAAGATTGCCATCACAGTAGTTTTGGGCATTTGTAGAAAGAATAAGTGAGCTTATCACAAAAACACTTCTCCTAATGTTCTGTAGTTATTTTCAATCTATATCTTCCTGGAGTATATATGGTCCACAAAAAGATGAGGGGGAAATTTTTAAAGTCATTCTCTACTACTGTACAAGGTGAAGCAATAAGTTGATTCAAATTTCCTTACAGTAAAAATGCTAAATATCTAGTTCAAAAACATAGTATTTAATTGTTAGAGTCATAGTGTTTAATTGTTGTGTGATTTATGAATAAAGGTAAATACTAACATTTTTATACTTATTAAGATAAGATCATTTAGATTTACATTTTAGCAGTAAAATACTTGTTAGATTTCCTTCTTTGAACTTGTCCTTATAGAGTATATTACATGAAATATTTTTTTAATGTTCAAATCAGATAGACTCATAACATACATTTGAATAAGTGGTATACATTTATATCTATGAAGTAACGTATGTCAAAAAAAAGAGAATGTAAAAAATAGCAAGTAAAGAAAAAATTTAAGGGTGAACACAATGCTATAATGCAGTAATTCTAATTCTAATTCTAATTCAGTCATAGTAAGTCAGGACACTAAGTATATTTCTGTATGTTCTATTTCCTCCTTTCCGTGCCTAGTAGCACTTTTATGTTGTTTCTCGATAACAGCAACCAAAATGATGATTTAAACTTTTATACAGTGGGTGACTAAATTAATCAGACTAAAGGGATAGACAAATTTGAAAATACAGTATTAAACAGAAGGCCACATTTGTATTAAGAAAAATAAATATATGTTGGTGTAAAAGAGTTTCAGTTTTTAAGATGCTTTTTATCCCTAAGTTAACATGTAGATTGTCTGATATTCACCCATTCCTCAGGGGATCTGAATCAATCATAAATGGATAGTTATCACTTAATTATTTTCTTAGCATGTTTTTCTTGATTTAGTTTCTTTGAAATAGACCAGAATTGAGGAAATAGGATCTGATATTCATTATTGTAGCTAACTTTAAAAAAAAAAAAGATAAAATTATTTCCTCTTACATTTTGTTAATTTTTTCTTATATTTCTTTATGTTCAATGACTCAAATTATATTATTTATTTTTAAAATAACATGTATTTCTGCTTATTTTTTAGAAATTTTTTTTAAATAGTTAAAGAGAGTAATAATTATTGTCGTATTGAACTTTCTGATCAGAAGATATTTTTATAACTAAGTGGAAAAAGTAAATTAAGAAAACTGTAAAAGGATTAGACAAGTGCTTTCCTAATTATGCCTCAAAAACAATGAAAACTAATGATACAAGCGGTTTATAGCATTACTCTAAATATCTTGAGAAACAAGCAAATTTTCCTGAGTAAAAATAGTAATGATCATGAGTTTGTATACCTTATGAGAACATGAACAATTTGTTTTTTTGTTTTTTTGTTTTTTGCGGTACATGGGCCTCTCACTGTTGTGGCCTCTCCCGTTGCGGAGCACAGGCTCCGGACGTGCAGGCTCAGCGGCCATGGCTCACAGGCCCAGCCGCTCCGCTGCATGTGGGATCTTCCCGGACCAGGGCACGAACCCGTTTTCCCCTGCATCGGCAGGCGGACTCTCAACCACTGCGCCACCAGGGAAGCCCAATTTGTTATTTTTTTTATCCTCCAATGTATAGTCTAGTGCCTTCCTACTAGGTCTTCAGTAAATATTTTTGAAAAGTACATTAAAAAAACTCCAGCTTCGGTAATAATTTAGGGTTTATTTTTAAAGGAATGAACTCCTAAAATATTTTGAGAGTATTTTAAAGTCATATATATATATGTGTGTGCTATGTTTCTTGAAAATAATAAATTGGACATTTGTTTGTTCTGCAATATCTTTGAAGCTTAGGTTTCTCATCTGTAATTTGAAAGAATAAATTGTACTTACAATACTGGATTTTTGTGAGGATTAGATAAGTTAATAAGTCTAAAGAGTTTAAAGTTTAAATCTGGCTGAAAGCCAAATTTCAAAATGTTTGGCAAAATCAAGAAACTATTAATTAATTCATCTGTTGGAGAACATTTTTTCACAATAAGATGTAATTATGTTTTACTTGAATAGTTCCAGAACATTCGATAAATTTATGATTCAATGAATTTAGAATTACAGTTTTTAAGAACTTAAATATCTCTAATATTTAAAAAAAATTAACTTTTAATAAGACTTTTATTATCAACCACATTTTCTTATATGAACTATATTAAAAGTATAGACTCAAGGAATGCTATAGCAAAAATAAGACTAAGTAAAATGTACTAGAGCCCCGTGATTTGCATTGCAGTTTACATTGATTGCCTGATATGTTTCATTTAATCTTTACTGGAGCAATCATAAAATAAAAACAATACAAATTACAATTCTGGATTCTCAACCTTTTCTGTTTCTTAGGATGTGTGTGTCTTTGGGTATCTTGCTGAAGTGACTTGACTATCAATAAATTACAGTAAACTTTTTCTGTGCACATTAACATGTATTATGTATTATTTATATTAAATATCTGCAAGACAAATACCAACATTCACTGAATGGCAATTATATGTCCATTAATGGGTTCATTCCTGCTGCACCCTGGGGATGAGGAACCAACATTCTCTTGCTGGGTTCTGCTTCTGTTCTGCATGGCACTGCCTCTCCATCAAGTCTTCTGGGCATGAAGACCTGTAGGCTGGCTCTCAGGTAACTTAGGTAGTCAGTAATGAACTTGAAGAGACCCTTCACTTCATAGAAATATCAGCTAAAAGGAGCTGATGCTCTCAGTGAATATCTGTGCAACTACGGCTTCTTAAACAACAGTGGCTTAGATAATAATGTAGGTTTTTCTTCTAAGAAGATCTCCTCCCAAAATATTATTGTAGTGGATTTCAAAGTCAGATGTCCATAACAGTACTATTGAGAAATCAGTTCCTTGCTTCAATTTCTTTTATAACATTGAGAACATTGAGGTGAGATTGAGTTTTTGTGCCTGTTTCCTGAAAATAAACCTTTCTCTTTAGAGCCTAGTCATGTGTCCAACACATTTTACTCAGAAGCTTTACCACTCCCTTTAAAAAAATATTAAAGGCTTAATTTATGAAGTATGGTCATCATTCCTGGGGTTGTCTAACCTTAGAATAAATGGTTTCTATAATAGACAACCTCTTGGTCCTATGCCAACTGACTTCTTTAGGGTAAGTTCCACAGACTATGTCCAGCACTTTCTGCCTCTGAGATGCAGCTCGATTTCACTTTCAGGGGAGTCCTCAGTTTCCATAAGATATACTAATGGTTGGGACCAAGGCACAAATTTACCATTTATGTCCAGGCTTGTTTAAATTCCACTTACATTCAAACTGGAACTCTGATAATAAATGATTTAATGATATAACAAAACCATCTTTCCATCTCATGATTTTGTGGTTACATTGAATCGAACATTATTTTTATATTTATTATATATTTGTAAAAGACATGTATAAATTTAAGACTTATTAACTTTGTCAATGTGAGTGAATCTATGGCAGATGATGGGCCAAAGACCCTCACCTTTCTAGATGGCTGAACTGCAACTCTGCCACTAATAGCAATAGATCAAGTTGAATTTAGTGTTCAAGAGACTGAAAGCCACAAAACCACATCAACAGCTATTGATTTTCCTTAAGTACTGAGGCTTTTAAGGGGATCTTACAAAGAAATGCATTGTACAGGACTGTGTGCCATCAGTTTTGCTGAATTTTGAAATTTGGATAGAGTTTGGAAAAACTAAACAAATGAAGATACTTTTGGGGTTAATAAAACTCAAGTTCCCAGAGAATTGTTTGGTGGGAAATTGGAAAGACATCACGACCATTCAACCTTACTGCAGGGGAATGGTAGAAACCAGAGATTCTATTGGATGCTGTCATCAAGAATAACAGGAAAAGGCTAAGATAGCACATGAGTAGTCATGCTTCACTACTCTGCAATCACAGGGGACATGGCTGGCTCAACAATCATGTTCATGTGCTCCAGAAAACCATGAGACACATGCATGACAAAACCATCACACACAACGTTCTGCATTTACAAATACTGTCACCATGTTAAATGATCTGTCTCAACTTGCCATTATATAAGCTCCCTGGTTCCTGACAATTTACTTTATACATATCACGCAATACATCACATGAACTATACTTTTCCAAGACCAATAACTAAATCATCTAAATGTAAATTCAAGATGCTTAAAATGTTACCTGATGATGCCTTGAGTTAAAATATATATTTTTTTTATTTCAAGAATTCAAACTCAAGAATATTCAAAATAATCAAAGTGAGTTGTATTACTGCCTTACATTTGACTTATATATATGTTTATAGTGCAAAGTTACAAAATGATGAATGTCTCTAACCCTAAAGTAGATAAGCAAAGAATTAAAGCAAAACTAATTTTTCCTGGGCTAGGAGGAAATACAATATTTATCATTGAACCTGAACCTCTATTTAATTTTGATGTATATTAGATGATAACTGGAGACCTATTATGGTCTTCTAACTTCTCATTTGTATACTGTTTATACTGAAATATCTTCTGAATCCAAAAATTTAGGTTTTTGTACTTTTTCCATAAAATAAATTTTGTTTGATTTTCTCTTTGACTTTATTAAGTAAACATAAAAAATATTTTTATATTTATAAAAGAAAATAGTTTATGGGTGTTTCTTAAAAAAATTTGTTATAGTAGGAAAGCAGTTTGATTGGAAAAATTACTTTCCATAAAGAATAGGTGATTTAAAGGATAATTATAATATGTAGGGGGCTATCCACATAGTTTCCTATAAAGCAACTTATTCAACTCATAGATACTCAATTAAATTTACAGATCAGTTAATAATGGGTTTTGTATAGAAACAAAGTGGAAATTTCAGAATAGATAAAACTATTAGTGAAAGGGCTCATGTTTATTTAAAGTATTTTTTTCTCATTTAAGACATTTATTGGCATAGTTATTATTAATCTGAACTTCAGTAATAACTGGGGAAAATTAAAATCTATTTCCAGTGAAAGCAGGGTAATGTTAAAGTTGGAATATTAGAACTCTGTTTATTTATCTAGGAAAGTATATAACACAGCCTACACAAAAGACTTAAAACAATCATTCCTCAGAGGAAAAAAAAAACACCTGAGTATTGCCCAAATTACAAAGTATTTATTTTATATAACTTTATGAGAGGTTTTTAAAATAGATTTGGATAATGTGGCATTGAAAAAAGTTTCTTCTATAGGGAAAATTTTATTAACATTTGGGTGATTACTCTTTTAAATTACGTATGCAGTTGTAAAATATTGCTGCTTTATTTTATATCCTATGTTTCAAGTCATAGAAGCAGATAATTACCAAAGTTGATTATTTTATTAAATGTACTTTAATATGTGTTCATACATGTCCCAAAGTAGGGAAAATAATATATTGCTAAAGTATTACTAGATTTATTTTGGAAAGAATGATATTTGGCAACCAGAGACAACTGTATTTTATGAATGTGTGTGAAGTTACAAGATAATATAGTAAACCTTAACAGTAATTTCACCTGATTTGTAATTAAGACTTTCAAGAGAGTAAAAAAAATATTCACTTAATATTGAGCCAGAATAAAATGTATCCAGATATCTCAAACAAAATTTGTGGCTGTTCTGTAAACTTCAAACAATATTCAACAATGAAAAATTTATATTTCTCTATCCAGAAATGAGTACCATGACAAAACCATTTTAGACTTTTTTGTTATCTTAATTTTGGAAAAGAATTAAAAGAAAATGAGAATTCAGCTTTTTTCATAAAGTAAATATCTCAATTATTAGGAAAATATTTTGTTTTTATAGAGTTATTGAAGAGGGAAAAAACTTTTGAATGATAAGGCAGTTTGAAAGACAAGTCACTTTCTCCACTAAAAGAAATTGTAGCTCTCCCTAAAAGAGAGAGTTAATTTTAGATCAAAATTGGAATATTGACAGTGGGAAGAGAAGAGAACAGTCAGCTGAAAATTAGGCCTCTTGATAGCCTCTATTACACGTTAATGCATATTCCTCTAAAATATTAGAATGCTATAGAAAAAAAAGGTTGGTATTCCCATTGGTTCTAAGATATATTATTTCTATTAAGGGCTATGGCTATTGACTAGTGTATTGGAAATTATTATGTAATTAATGTGGTCCACGTAAACTTTATTTTGTGGAGATGAAACTTTATTTTCCTGTTCAGAACTTAGACTAAAAATTTCAGTAGAAAAAAAATGAATGCACTTCAATCTGAGTTTTCTTAATCCAGTCCCTCAAGTCAATTCATAATTTAATGTACAGCTGCAAGACAGACCAAGACTCCATCTCAGCTTTCCATAGATGATTCACAGTCTTGAAGCCCAAGTATCATCCATCCATAGAGGTTTGGGGAGGTTCATTTAAGTGACTGTCATTCATATGTGATAGGAAGAGAACAGTTTACTTTCCCCTTACTGGTGCCTGCTGGTAGTGTGGGTGTTTGGCAATCATTTAGACTAAAGCACTTGTTTGTCTCTTATGTACCTAGGCTTCTGAGGTTCTTGGCATATCTTACAACTGATCACATCATGACTCAAGCTACTGTCATCTTCTGTGTGTGACAAGCATTCTAGCTCTAATTCTCAGCTAAACTCATATGGGCAAATGTAAAACTCAGATTCCCTAGATATTCACATAGAAGCCATGAAAGAGTATGGAGATGATCAGCAACAGCTCTCATAGATGTTTCACTAAACCATCTCTTTCATTTTCCCTATGTCTAACTGAGGGGACCACATGAGACTGTCATTTTCAACTGTCTTTAATGTCTTTCAATTTCTCTTACCCTCAAATTAATTATATTTTAAATAAACCCTGCTTTGTTATTCATAATTATTCAATTTCTCTACAAATTATCTTCATCTTCCTCCAAGTCAATGTTATTTTTGATCTTACTGGTGCTGGTGATGCCCTTAGTTCACATTTCAGGCATACCTCATTTTATTGCACTTCGCAGACACTGAGTATTTTTTACATATTTGAAGGTTTGTGGAACTCTGCTTTAAGCAAGTCTATCTGCCCTATTTTTCCAATAGCATTTGCTCATTTAATGTTTCTGTGTCACATTTTGGTAGTTCTTGAAATACTTCCTACTTTTTCCTTATTAGCATATTTGTTATGGTGCTCTGTGATCTGTGATCTTGGATGTCACTACTGCAACAAGATGATGACTTGCTGAAGGCTTGGATGATGGTTAGCATTTTTTTTTTAGCAATAAAGCACTTTTTAATTAAGGTATGTACATTGTTTTTTAGACATAATGCTATTGCACACTTAATAGACTAATGTACAGTGTAACAGAACTTTATATGCACTGGGAAGCCAAAAAATTCATGTGACTCATTTTAATGTGGTGGTATGGAACCAAACCCACAATATCTCTGAGGTATGCCTATAGTTTCAGATCTATGATAAGTGTTCTATAACATGTCAATTAAGAACTTGAGTTATTGTTTTATTATTCCTTAATGGGATGTTGGGGGACTTGCAAAGAAGAATAGAACACACTTTTACTTTTTCACATTATTGATCTACAGATATCAAGATTCCTAAGAAAATCTTATCACACTATTTGCAGGCATTTTTAGTCTTAAGTCTTAGACTTCTTTATAAATACAGTTGCCGTATGTGTGCAATACTTGGGGCTTATCTCTACTTAAAATATATTCATTGTTTCTGTGAAACAGGGAGCCAACATGGTTGAGTTCTGTGTCTATTTAGGGCATGTTTTTGGTTCATAGATGGCAGCCTTTTTGCTGTAACCTCACCTGACAGATGTGTCCAGGGAGCTTTCTCAGGCCACTTTTATAAGATCATTAATCCCATTCATGAGGGATCGTTCCTCATTACCTAATCCTTTCAAAAAGGCTCCACATTCTAATACCATCACCTTGAGGGCTAAGTCTCAGCATATGAACTTTGCGGGGGACACAGAATTTAGACAATAGCAGCTACCACAACAAAGTACCACAAACTGGGTTATTAAGTGAAACAACAGAAACGTATTGTCTTAGAATTCCAGAGTCTGAAAATTCGGACTCGGAAGTCTGAAATCAAGGTGTGGACAGGGCCATGCTCCCTCTGAAACCTGCAGTGTTGTCTCTTCCTGGCTCCTGGGGTTTGCCAGGTATGTTTGGCATTCCTTGGCATGCAGCTGCAACATTTCAGTCTCTGCTGTAACACGACATGATGCTCTACATTTGTATGTCTGTCTCTGTATGTCTTCTCCCTTTCTTGTAAGGGTATTACTGTCTTCCAGTATGACTCCGTCTTATATAATTACATCTTAAATGACCGTATTCAAATACAGTTGACCCTTGAACAACAGGGGTTTGAAATGTAAGGGTCCACTTATGTGCAAATTTTTTTCACTAAATATGTACTACACTCTCTGCAGTTTGTTGAAACCCTGGATGTGGAAACGCAGATACAGAGGGCCGAATGTAAAGTTATATGTGGATTTTTGATGCACAGCAGGTAGATGCCCTCAGTCCCACATTGTTCAAGGGTTAACTATAAGGTCACATTATAATGTATTGAGAATTAGCACTTCAACATAACTTTTGGGGGGATAAAATTCAACCCATCACAACATATTTATGAAGCTATTTCTCTTTATAGATATAGAATGTGGCTAGTTATTTGGAATTAAGCAATAACAGCCATCTGTTAGAAACAACTCAGTCTCCACCTGTGTACCAAGACCCTAAATACATAAGGGTTGAGTGCTTTTGAATATTAAATTGACTCATGCATGTTATTCAAATTAATAAGCATTACTTTTAAGGGATTCATTAACACTAGTTATTAATTTTTTAATAAAAGCACAAGTAAACATTTCTGGTTTACCAATCCAAAGCTAAGAAGATTGGCTGGTTTTATGTCATTTTGTTAATCATGACTTTCATTTATTAAACAGTTATTGAGAGTCTGCTCTGTATCAGGTGTTATGCTAAATAAAAAGGATGATGATACGGACACTATCCCTTACTAACTTCTAGTCTAATAGGCAAGATAAATGGATAAATAGCAAAAATATTATAAATCAAATGTCATTACAGATATATCGATACATCACAATAGGCTCAAAAGAAAAAAAAATAAATTGTCCCACTTACAGCAGTCCCCATCAAATCTGAGACTCAATTCTAAGTAAATAATTCAAAATATGGGAAAATACAATAAGGATAAATATGTTTATTGCTGAGCTATCATAGTGAAAAACAGAAACAATCTAAAACAAGGGTATAATTAAGTAAATATGACATTCTTACTTGGTTTAGTTTGAATATAAAAACATAAAAGCATGTAAAATTTGGAGAACGACAGAACTATAATTTTGTTTTTACTTGAAAATCACGGATAATTTGTTTCTTTTTACTTTTCCGAAATTTCCGTAGCATTAGATTATTACTTATATGATTAGAAAAAAATAAGTTTAGTTAGAAATTTTACAGGTATATAAAATTTCATATCCAAAAAATTGCAGAAATGCAATTTCTGTATAAATATTTGTTGTAAATAGTATATTTGAAATAAAGTACTATAGGCTTCAGAGAAATAACACCATATTTACAATATTTCATCTTTCTCTGGAACTCTAGTTATTTTAGGATATTCTAGCAGTACATTTAATGAAACAAAATGAATCCTAAATAAAGATGATCTTTCCTTACTAGAGAGCATAAAAGAAATGACATATATCAGTGCAAAGCAATCCACTAATGGAAATTTACCATTATGAATGTGAAAAATTTAAAGTATTTAAAGTATTTCTCTCTCATCTTTAAATAGCATTTATATTTCCCCACTCAATATTCCTTTCATTATGAATTTAACTGAAGAAATGAAGGTGAACTGTGATGCCAACATGATAAATGTTTAAGGTTAATATGTCACTTTATGTATTTGTCCCTATCATTCTTGATCTTTTGTATGTGATTCATTGTGCTGATGTCTGTCTGTCTTGAAATACCACTACTCTCAATCTCTTTATAATGCAGTTGGCAGGAGTGTAGCATTTTTTAACACCAAGAATACTTAACAGTATTCCTTTGTGTGATACCATTAAAGTATGCTAACTAAGGCAAATTTGAGGGAGAATACAAAGACATTTTGAAAGGTTATGATCTATGACAATTCACAGCTTTAGAGTTGGTTTAATTGAATTAATTGTTGCTCGGAAGAAGAATCTGAGGAACAAAGAACACAATGACTGTACGTTTTCATGGAAAAAAATTTGACCTTTTCAATATTAGTGCATTGATTCACAGATTATTCTCTCTCCCACAGCAAAAGAATCTTATAAGGAAAAGGTAGATGTGATATTTGATAAGAGAAAATCTGTGCAGAAATGGAAACTCCCACATATGATAGGAATCAGAAAGAATTACTAACATAAACATTTGTGTGACTTGTTACAACAATAAAAATTTTAATGTATATGTGTACCTTTTAAAAATTGAGAATATTACATTATACTATATTCTTAATTTACACTAGTGAATTTTTAATAAGATGATCAGAGAAGAGCTTCATTTTATTCAGTGATATCACTAATCTAAAAGAGAGATTATTTTTTTTTCTTTCCTTCTGTTTTGTAATTCTAAGTAACAGTTTTATTAATTTATATTTTTTTAACTAGGTTACCTTAGTCTATGTCTTCAATAAACACATTCCCTGGATAATCATAAGGCAGAAATTAAACTGCACCACGTGAAAGGTGACAAGAGGATATTCAGAAGAGAAGATTTATTCTAGCTGAACTGAGCAGGGAAAGCTACACAGAAGAGGTGACAATCAAGTTGAGTGGAATAGCTTGTAATTCCAAAAACACACCATACATTTTTATAACTCCTGAACTTAACAATGGCTATTAGACCTTGGAATTCCTAACCTCCAGTGTCTTGTATTCTAGTCAAACCCATACTTCTATTGCAAAGCCTCAGCTGTCACTTTCTCTGTGAAGTTTTTTCTAACCTTTTCAAATCAAATCAGGCATTCCTTCTTTGAATATTTCATTACCAATTACACACAGTAACTCCAAAATAGAATTTACTGTACATGTGGCAATATTTTATGCTTGCCTCCTTGACAGAATGAGCTCTATTTGGTCAGGGTTAATACTCTTCGATATTATATTTAATGGTATAAAAACATTATAACATTATATATAACATTATATATTTAGTGGTGTAATAACATTATAAAAATCATTATAACATTAAAACATTATGTAACACTATATATTTAGTGGTGTTATAACATTATTTGGTTTTAATCAAAAGCCCTCAGGAACTTTATGTCTGGAGCAGGTATAACTGGGAGAAAACTAGAAACAGCATTATTTCATGTCAAAGCTACAAAACAAAAAATAATACACTAACTATACTTATTGTACTAATTTTATAATATCAAAAAATATGCTTAGTACTAAAATGTAAAGTTCAGACAAGTTGAGTGTCAATGTATTATAAAATATGCTATGACATATGGTGAATAGTTTTAAAATAGTACAAATATCTTAAAAACACAAATGGGAGATATAGTTAATAAAGCAGGGTTCACATGTGATATTTTATTAACCTCAAATCTGCACAGTGGTATTTGTTTTATTTTTATTTTTGTCACTAACCCTTTTTGAGACACAAAATCACTAAAGATCAGAGGGATTAAGTAATTAGCCCAAAGTCACCAAACTAATGTTAGTAGTATACATTAATGAAGAAAGAGAATTTTAATGAAGCACATATAGCTTTAAGTCCTTATTTACTACCTAGAAAATAAACTCCAGAAAGATGAAGGTCTTCATTGCTTTCATTCATTGGTGATATGCATGTGTCTTGAGCAACACAAGCAGTGGGAAGATACTCAGAAAACATTTGTTGAATGACTGCACCTGTGTTGGTTGGGCATGTTAATTGCTTTCTTTTTGTATTGGAGTTATTCATAACACCTACTGCATTGAGTTGTAAGAACTAAGTAAGGCAATGCAGGAAATGCATCTAGTACCACTCTCTTAGTGGAGTTTGAAAACACTTGATACATTAGTGCTGGTTATGTATTTTGATAGGAGTTCCATGCTCTCATCTAAAGGAATTACTGAAAAATAAATCTATGTCCCAGGCTAAGCCAGAATAAGGTGATACTTTTAAGCAGATGTTTTACTGGTAACCTTCAAGTTATAAGAGAAAATTCCTCTTTTGCCTATGATATTAGATGGATCCTGGTGAAATTCATGAATATTAATGAATTAACTATGTGATAGGAATTGTTAAGTTGTTACCATCATTAACTCTGTTAATCCTCCTCCTTTTACAATTTCTCGTGTCCACATTAAAAATGTAAAAAGGAAACTGGTGAAATTAGTTTTAAGAATATATTTTATTTAAACAAAAAAATCCTAATTTTTATTTTAATATTTAGTCAATAAAATATTATTGTGGTATTTTACACTATTTTTGCATTTACTCTCTGAAATCCAGTGTGTATTTTATACTTACAACACATCTCAATTAAGATGCTAAATTTTCATAGAGAAATAAGTCACCTGTATTTAGATTTCATAAAATCTAGGTGAAAAATTAGATTCACATATTCAAGTTCAAGTTTTAATTTTTAATCAAGTTTCAAGTTTTAATTCAAAATTAAAAGTTTTTCAATAACAATAGAATGTCAGTTTTAAATTTAAATTAAATTGCTTAAAATTAAATACAGTTCAATTGTACTACTCACATTTCAAGTGCTCATCAATACATGTAGCTAGTGGCTACTACACTGCAAAGTACAGACATGTGTCATTAACAGAGAACAAGACAACTAGAAAACAGATGTTTAAAAAACATATTCTGAATGAATAAGTGAATATATGACTTTTTAAAAGATATCTGTCACAACAGAAATAGAATTTCTCTATTCATCAGTATTTTTTCATGTAAGCTATTTACACTAATATTTTCTAAAGAGTAACAGTTTTGCCTTGTCTGATTTATTCAGCCTAAAACTTTGAATCCTTCACCAAGTTATACAAAGGAAAATATTTTGATGATGAATGTATAAGTCACTCTGCCCCTAAGCTAATTCACTGTATTTTTTTAATAGACGGATACAACATTTTTCATGTGTGTGAGTGTATTGGTAGATGCTTATTAGGGCTCCAAAAAGGAAAAATTAAAAGAGATAAAAACATTACATAGGCACTAAATTGTGAAATTAACATGTTGAACAAGAAAATGTAGATTCATGTTTGATAACATCTTTTGTATTCAAATTAAAGGTTATCTATCTCTGCCATAATGTAGTAACAAATGTTATAGTAATTTATGAACATGGAAAAGTGAGCACATCTTTTAACCTGCCAAAAAGAAAAATGATGCAAGTTAATCTAGGAAGCACAACTAACTCACATGAATTATTTTAGACTTTGCCATTATTGATTATTGTGTTTATGGTATTTTTTAATCTAGCACTCAATTTCGATAGTGTCAAGTTTGATGCTGAGCCCAAGTTTGATATTCTTTCTGGCTTTTCACGATTACATCCTAAACACATTTGTTCTATTGTAACATCATAAAAACAGATGAATTTTGAAATTTGAGTCAGTAGAGTATATAGTTGTTGCTTATTGACAAGTCAAAGTTGAAATTATAGCAAGTTCTCTTTATAATTTGGTGAATTTATTCAAACATTGCCATCTATTTTTGCTGGGAAACCAAGAACAATCTCTCTGATACAAATTGATTCTGCTTGGTCACTCAGCTGGTAGAACACAGGAATAATTTACAGAGAGATGATTGTTCATTTACTTACAAATTTCCTAATTCTTAGGCAAGTGAACATTACAAAAGCAATACAACTACCTACAAGTCAGTGTATACTCTGACATTTCTAAAATAATTCAAAATGGAACTCTGTCTCTGGAGCCAGTGACTTTCAGTAGGATCCAATTATATACCTTTCACTTTTTATAAAAGTCTAAGTTAGAATTGAAAGAACAATAAAACTCCTAGGAAGAACAAAAATAGGGCGAAAACTATTATTTTAACAAAAGGTACAATAACAAAAATACCTATTTAAAAAATTTTAATGGCGTGACAACCACTGTGATTAATTCTGATGCTTGAAATGAACAATACCCTTCATTTATATTTCCCCCTGCCTTCCTGAATAGATTATCAAAGAATCTTTTTTGGATTTTTCAAAAATGAATAAAAACAGAACACAGTCTATAATCAGAATCCATATTCTTTTCTTTAAAAGGCTAGATAATATCCTTTGGAACTGCTAAATTAATTAAACAAGGAAGCCATTAGACTGAGCTGGTTTTAATAACTTAACAGCCTTTGTAAGCAAACCCAAACCTAAGCCTGTAAATGCTTCAAGGTAAATAAAAACCTAAGGATAATGAAGCACAAACAGCTGACTAGACTTTCTCAAATAAGACAACTGCTTAAGCTATAGCCAATCAGTAATTCTTTCTTTGCATTTGCATCTTCTCTATAAGTCTTGCCCCTAGCTCCTGTCAGTGGAGCTTGCTTCTGTCCACTTCTGGTTTGGTGCTACCCTATGGGAATTGATTTTTGCTCAGATAAACTCTTAAATTTTTTTAATATACTTCCATTTATCTTTTAACAAAACTGAGATTCTTTGATAAAGATAATAATAGATTCATTCAATTTCCAACACAGGTACTTCATAAATATTTGTTGAATGAATGAAAAAATTGAATTGAATTAAATGGATTACCTATAAATGTAAAACTTCTTTATATCAATAAGATTTTAAATAATATAAAAAATAAAAGATAATTTAGTAAAATATTTGCAATATGTATTACAGGAATTTATTTTTTTAATCTGAGGATGTCTTTGCAAGTTAATAAGAAAAAGTATCAACAGTTCAGTTGAAGAAAAGAACAAGAATATGGACAAAAATAATTTATAGATTATGTACAAATGACAAGAAATGTTTTCATCTTAACCGATAACCAAAAGAAAGGAAAAATTAAAAGAAAGCAATATGCACATAGTTTCATTTAGTGTATTGTGTAATAGGGAAACTAAAAGTTTTCTTGTACCTATTGCAATTCACCTGTTCTTTCTTCTCCAGCCAAAGGCAACTTCTGATCTCTTTCTTATCTCTACAGATTAAATTGTATTCTCTATCATTAAAAGAAAATTATACCATACAATATATTTTCCTTGGCACTCTGACTTCCTTCACTCAGCATAATAATTTTGAGGTTCATTTACCTTATAGATTCACTTTTCTTATAGAGTATATAGATATATTTGTGTATATTATATGCAAATACTCATGTTCAAAACGCTATTCGACATGACCATATATATATATATATATATATATATATACAAACATATATATATATATATACATAAAAATTTATGTTCTTATTGACTGCCATTCCCACTAGAGTATAAGCTCAGTGGAGTTAGAGATCTGTCAGTACTATTCACTGTGTTAATTCCAATGTCTAATGAAGGTTTTGGCATATAGTAGACAATAAATATGTGTTAATAAAAGTCACCAATATGTTTATATAAAAACTTTGTATCTATATCTTATGGTTTTCTTAAGATAAATTTCAAAATATAGAATTATAGATTTCAAAGGGCAGGGCCAGCTCTCCATTAACAGGTGAATGGATAAACAAAATATGGTATACTCACTCATGAGGACTTTACGAGTTTAAGATATTCTGAGTTTGCTTTGAAGCATTTGTGTGTGGGGTATGTGTGAAAGATTATCTATTATCTACTACCTGTTACCTATTATCTATCACCATCAATTCATTTATTTATTTTTGCTCTAAGAAACAGGAATATGCAATTTTGTATGTATGCCAAAAACACCAAAAAGACATACAACAGCATGTTCCCCATGGTCATTCTGTTTACTTTTACAATGATAGATAGTAATTGTGCTTTACTGCTTTCTGTTTTACTCTGTTTTATGTCCTTTAAATTTTCTACAGTGAAAATTAGTTACCTTTATGACAGAAGAATGCTGACGATATAAGTTAAGTTTACTCAAGTATATGGTTGTATTTGTTTCCTTGAAAATTGAAAGTGTGACTGGTAATTGTTTGATTGGGACTAAAACATCTGGACAGGCTATCCACAAGATAAGGGATACAAAAAAGGAAAATGTTCAGTCTCTCTAATAATCTAAGAAGCACAAAATTAAATAACAATGAGCTGGTATTTTAACTTACCAAGTTGATAAAAATAAAAGTAACTTTTTGTTATATGATTGTTATTTCTGTGATTTTTATAATATTTATAATTACTATGCTTCTTAAAATGTGGTCAGAAAAACAGAGAAATCATTTGTTAGAAATGTTGATATTGTTTAATAGAAAAAGGAAACAAAATGTTTTATGTGTAAGAACATTATAATAGTGGCAATCTCTGATTGATGAGAGTACTGATTATGTCATTTTCTTAGAATGCTTTTATTATTTTTTGTCAAGTTTTTAAAGAACATATGCTGTGCTGAAGTAGAGAAAAAATCCTATAATTTATTTTAATAGCTGTTTCGCTTTCATATTGCACACATGAAAGCCTCTTCAATATATTATTCTAAAACTACTGTCTTTTTGTATCATGGCTTTGTGTCACCAAAAACTGATTCCATCTCAGATTATTTTCTATTATGCAGCAATATTTTTCCAGGTCACAGATATTGTTAGAAAGTCTACAATCTGACTGTAAAATGTTTCATTTCCTATTTACTGATCTGAATACCAAAATCTCTTTGATTGTGTGATATTTTCCACGTTACCAATCCACTATAAGTCTCATTTTTCTCATCTATAAAATGAGGCCAAAGCTAGCACTATTAAATGCAGTAGGCTGAAGGCAAAAACAAACAAACAAACAAACAAACCTTGCACTAGTTTTAATTACAGCTAGCACTTATTGGATATTTATTATCAGAAATAAGGTTAAACCCATGCACCTATGGTCAACTAATTTATGACAAAGGAGGCAAGACTATACAATGGAGAAAAGACAGTCTCTTCAATAAGTTGTGCTGGGAAAACTGGACAGCCACATGTAAAAGAATGAAATTAGAAAACTCCCTAACACCATACACAAAAATAAACTCAAAATGGATTAAAGACCTAAATGTAAGACTGGACACTATAAAACTCTTAGAGGAAAACATAGGAAGAACACTCTTTGACATAAATCACAGCAAGATCTTTTTTGATCCACATCCTAAAGTAATGGAAATAAAACCAAAAATAAACAAATGGGACCTAATGAAACTTAAAAGCTTTTTCACAGCAAAGTAAACTACAAACAAGATGGAAAGACAACCCTCAGAATGGGAGAAAATATTTGCAAATGAATCAATGGACAGAAGATTAATCTCTAAAACATATAAACAGCTCATGTAGCTCAATATTAAAAAAACAAACAACCCAATCCAAAAATGGGCAGAAGACCTAAATAGACATTTCTCCAAAGAAGACATACAGATGACCAAGAAGCACATGAAAAGCTACTCAACATCACTAATTATGAGAGAAATGCAAATCAAAACTACAATGAGGTATTCCCTCACACCAGTTAGAATGGGTATCAGCAGAAAATCTACAAACAACAAATGCTAGAGAGGGTGTAGAGAAAAGAAAACCCTCTTACACTGTTGGTGGGAATGTAAATTGTTACAGCCACTATGGAGAAGAGTATGGAGGTTCCTTAAAAAACTGAAAATAGGAGGGGAATCGGGAAGATGGCGGAAGAGTAAGATGCGGAGATCACCATCCTCCCCAAGATACACCAGAAATACATCCACACGTGGAACAACTCCTACAGAACACCTACTAAACGATGGCAGAAGACCTCAGACCTCCAAAAAGGCAAGAAACTCCCCACGTACCTAGGTAGGGCAAAATAAAAAAGAATAAACAGAGACAAAAGAATAGGGACGGGACCTGCACCAGTGGGAGGGAGCTGTGAAGGAGGAAAAGTTTCCACACACGAGGAAGCCCCTTCACGGGCGGAGACTGCGGGTGGCGGAGGGGGGAAGCTTCGGAGCCGCGGAGGAGAGCGCAGCAACAGGGGTGTGGAGGGCAAAGTGGAGAGATTTCCGCACAGAGGATCGGTGCCGACCAGCACTCACCAGCCGGAGAGGCTTGTCTGCTCACCCGCCGGGGCGGGCGGGGCTGGGAGCTGAGGCTCGGGCTTCGGTTGGAGCACAGAGAGAGAGAGGACTGGGGTTGGCAGCGTGAACACAGCCTGCAGGGGGTTAGTGCACCACGACTAGCCGGGAGGGAGTCTGGGGAAAAGTCTGGACCTGCCGAAGAGGAAAGAGACTTTTTCTTCCCTCTTTGTTTCCTGGTGCGCGAGGAGAGGGGATTAAGACACCTGCTTAAAGGAGCTCCAGAGACGGGCGCGAGCCGCGGCTAAAAGCGCAGACCCCAGAGACGGGCATGAGACGCTAAGGCTGCTGCTGCCGCCACCAAGAAGCCTGTGTGCGAGCACAGGTCAATATCCACATCTCCCTTCTGGGGAGCCTGTGCAGCCCGCCACTGCCAGGGTCCTGTGATCCAGGGACAACTTCCCCGGGAGAACGCACAGCATTCCTCAGGCTGGTGCAACGTCCCGCCGGCCTCTGCCGCCACAGGCTCGCCCCACAATCTGTGCCCCTCCCTCCCCGCGGCCTGAGTGAGCCAGAGTCCCCAAAGCAGCTACTCCTTTAACCCCATCCTGTCTGAGCGAGGAACAGACGCCCTCTGGTGACCTACACGCAGAGGCAGGACCAAATCCAAAGCTGAGCCCCGGGAGCTGTGCGAACAAAGAAGAGAAAGGGAAATCTCTCCCAGCAGCCTCAGAAGCAGCAGATTAAAGCTCCACAATCAACTTCATGTACCCTGCATCGGTGGAATACATGAATAGATAATGAATCATCCCAAATTGAGGAGGTGGATTTTGAGAGCAAGATTTATTATTTTGTCCCATTTTTCTCTTTTTGTGAGTATGTATGTGTATGCTTCTGTGTGAGATTTTGTCCGTATACCTTTGCTTTCACTATTTGTACTAGGGTTCTATCCGTCCATTTTTTTTCTCTTTTTAGAAAATTTTTTTTCTTAATAATTATTTTTTATTTTAATAACTTTATTTTATCTTCTTTCTCTTTCTTTCCTTCCTTTCATCCTTCCTTCCTTCTTTCTTTCTTTCTTTCTTTCTTTCTTCTTTCTTTCTTTCTTTCTTTCTTCTTTCTTTCTTTCTTTCTTTCTTTCTTTCTTTCTTTCTTTCTTTCTTTCTTTCTTTCTTTCTTTCTTTCTTTCTACTTTTTCTCCCTTTTACTCTGAGCTGTGTGGATGAAAGGCTCTTGGTACTGCACCCAGGAGTCAGTGCTGTGCCTCTGAGGTGGGAGAGCCAACTTCAGGACACTGGTCCACAAGAGACCTCCCAGCTCCACATAATATCAAATGGCGAAAATCTCCCAGAGATCTCCATCTCAACACCAGCACCCAGCTTCACTCAATGACCAGCAAGCTACAGTGCTGGACTACCTATGCCAAACAAATAGCAAGACAGGAACACAACCCCACGCATTAGCAGAGAGGCTGTCTAAAATCATAATTAGTCCACAGACACCCCAAAACACACCACCAGACATGGACCTGCCCACCAGAAAGACAAGATCCAGCCTCATCCACCAGAACACAGGTACTAGTTCCCTCCACCAAGAAGCCTACACAGCCCACTGAACCAACTTTAGCCACTGGGGACAGACACCAAAAACAACGGGAAGTATGAGCCTGCAGCCTGCAAAAAGGAGACCCCAAACACAGTAAGATAAGCAAAATGAGAAGACAGAAAAACACACAGCAGGTGAAGGAGCAAGATAAAAACCAACCAGACCTAACAAATGAAGAGGAAATAGGCAGTCTACCTGAAAAATAATTCAGAATAATGATAGTAAAAATGATCCAAAATCTTGGAAATAGAATAGAGAAAATGCAAGAAACATTTAACAAGGACCTAGAAGAACTAAAGATGAAACAAGCAATGATGAACAACACAATAAATGAAATTAAAAATACTCTAGATGGGATCAATAGCAGAATAACTGAGGCAGAAGGACTGATAAGTGACCTGGAAGATAAAATAGTGGAAATAACTACTGCAGAGCAGCATAAAGAAAAAAGAATGAAAAGAACTGAGGGCAGTCTCAGAGACCTCTGGGACAACATTAAACACACCAACATTCGAATTATAGGGGTTCCAGAAGAAGAAAAGAAAAAGAAAGTGACTGAGAAAATATTTGAAAAGATTATAGTTTAAAACATCCCTAATATGGGAGAGGAAATAGTTAATCAAGTCCAGGAAGCACAGAGAGTCCCATACAGGATAAATCCAAGGAGAAACATGCCAAGACACATATTAATCAAGCTGTCAAAAATTAAATACAAAGAAAACGTATTAAAAGCAGCAAGGGAAAAACAGCAAATAACACACAAGGGAATCCCCATAAGGTTAACAGCTGATTTTTCAGCAGAAACTCTGCAAGCCAGAAGGGGCTGGCAGGACATATTTAAAGCATTGAAGGAGAAAAACCTACAACAAAGATTACTCTACCCAGCAAGGACCTCATTCAGATTTGATGGAGAAATTATAACCTTTACAGACAAGCAAACACTGAGAGAGTTCAGCACCACCAAAGCAGCTTTACAACAAATGCTAAAGGAACTTCTCTAGGCAAGAAAATAAAGAGAAGGAAAAGACCTAAAATAACAAACCCAAAACAATTAAGAAAATGGGAATAGGAACATACATATCGATAATTACCTGAAATGTAAATGCATTAAATGCTCCCACCAAAAGACACAGACTGGCAGAATGGATACAAAAACAAGACCCATATATATACTGTCTACAAGAAACCCACTTCAGATCTAGAGACACATACAGACTGAAAGTAAGGGGATGGAATAAGTTATTCCATGCAAATGGAAATCAAAAGAAAGCTGGAGTAGCAATTTTCATATCAGAAAAAATAGACTTTAAAATAAAGACTATTAGAAGAGACAAAGAAGGACACTACATAATGATCAAGGGATCAATCCAAGAAGAAGATATAACAATTGTAAATATTTATGCACCCAACGTAAGAGCACATCAATACATAAGGCAAATACTAACAGCCATAAAAGGGGAAATCGACAGTAACACATTCATAGTAGGGGACTTTAACACCCCACTTTCACCAATGGACAGATCATCCAAATTGAAAATAAATAAGGAAACACAAGTTTTAAATGATACATTAAACAAGATGGACTTAACTGATATTTATAGGACATTCAATCCAAAAACAACAGAATACACATTTTTCTCAAGTGCTCATGGAACGTTCTCCAGGATAGATCATATCTTGGTTCACAAATCAAGCCTTAGTAAATTTAAGAAAACTGAAATCATATCAAGTATCTTTTCCAACCACAACACTATGAGACTAGATATCATTTACATGAAAAGATCTGTAAAAAATACAAACACATGGAGACTTAACAATACACTACTTAATAACGAAGTGATCACTAAAGAAATCAAAGAGGAAATCAAAAAATACCTAGAAACAAATGACAATGGAGACACGACGACCCAAAACCTATGGGATGCAGCAAAAGCAGTTCTAAGAGGGAAGTTTATAGCAATACAATCTTACCTTAAGAAACAGGAAACATCTCGAATAAACAACCTAACCTTGCACCTAAAGCAATTAGAGAAAGAAGAACAAAAAACCCCAAAGTTAGCAGAAGGAAAGAAATCATAAAGATCAGATCAGAAATAAATGAAAAAGAAATGAAGGAAATGATAGCAAAGGCCAATAAAACTAAAAGCTGGTACTTTGAGAAGATAAACAAAATTGATAAACCATTAGCCAGAATCATCAAGAAAAAAAGGGAGAAGAATCAAATCAATAGAATTAGAAATTAAAAAGGAGTAGTAACAACTGACACTGCAGAAATACAAAAGATCATGAGAGATTACTACAAGCAACTCTATGCCAATAAAATGGACAACCTGGAAGAAATGGACAAATTCTTAGAAATACACAGCATGGCAAGACTGAATCGGGAAGAAATAGAAAATATAAACAAACCAATCACAAGCACTGAAATTGAAACTGTGATTAAAAATCTTCCAACAAACAAAAGCCCAGGACAAGGTGGCTTCACAGGTGAATTCTATCAAACATTTAGAGATGAGCTAACACCTATCCTCAAACTGTTCCAAAGTATAGCAGAGGGAGGAACACCCCCAAACTCATTCTATGAGGCCACCATCACCCTGATACCAAAACCAGAGAAGGATGTCACAAAGAAAGAAAACTACAGGCCAATATCACGGATGAACATAGATGCAAAAATCCTCAACAAAATAATAGCAAACAGAATCCAACAGCACATTAAAAGGATCATACACCATGATCAAATGGGGTTTATTCCAGGAATGCAAGGATTCTTCAATATATGCAAATCAATCAACGTGATATGCTATATTAACAAATTGAAGGAGAAAAACCATATGGTCATCTCAATAGATGCAGAGAAAGCTTTCAACAAAATTCAACACCCATTTATGATAAAAACCCTGCAGAAAGTAGGCATAGAGGGAACTTTCCTCAACATAATAAAGGCCACATATGACAAACCCACAGCCTACATCATCCTCAATGGTGAAAAACTGAAAGGATTTCCACTAAGATCAGGAACAAGATAAGGTTGCCCACTCTCACCACTCTTATTCAACATAGTTTTGGAAGTTTTAGCTACAGCAATCAGAGAAGAAAAGGAAATAAAAGGAATCCAAATCGGAAAAGAAGAAGTAAAGCTGTCACTGTTTGCAGATGACATGATACTATACATAGAGAATCCTAAAGATGCTACCAGAAAACTACTAGAGCTAATCAATGAATTTGGTAAAGTAGCAGCATACAAAATGAATGCACAGAAATCTCTGGCATTCCTATACACTAGTGATGAAAAATCTGAACGTGAAATCAAGAAAACACTCCCATTTACCACTGCAACAAAAAGAATAAAATATCTAGGAATAAACCTACCTAAGGAGACAAAATACCTGTATGCAGAAAATTATAAGACACTGATGAAAGAAATTAAAGATGATACAAATAGATGGAGAGATATACCATGTTCTTGGATTGGAAGAATCAACATTGTGAAAATGACTCTACTACCCAAAGCAATCTACAGATTCAATTCAATCCTTATCAAACTACCACTGGCATTTTTCACAGAACTAGAACAAAAAATTTCACAATTTGTATGGAGAAACAAAAGACCCCGAATAGCCAAAGCAATCTTGAGAATGAAAAACGGAGCTGGAGGAATCAGGCTCCCTGACTTCAGACTATACTACAAAGCTGCAGAAATCAATACAGTATGGTACTGGCACAAAAACAGAAATATAGATAGAAAAGGATAGAAAGCCCAGAGGTAAACCCACGCACATATGGTCACCTTATCTTTGATAAAGGAGGCAGTAGTGTACAGTGGATAAAGGACAGCCTCTTCAATAAGTGGTGCTGGGAAAACTGGACAGGTACATGTAAAAGTATGAGATTAGATCACTCCCTAACACCATACACAAAAATAAGCTCAAAATGGATTAATGAGCTAAATGTAAGGCCAGAAACTATCAAACTCTTAGAGGAAAACATAGGCAGAACACCCTATGACATAAATCACAGCAAGATCCTTTTTGAACCACCTCCTAGAGAAATGGAAATAAAAACAAAAATAAACAAATGGGACCTAATGAAACTTCAAAGCTTTTCCACAGCAAAGGAAACCATAAACAAGACCAAAGGACAACCCTCTTAATGGGAGAAAATATTTGCAAATGAAGCAACTGACAAAGGATTAATCTCCAAAATTTACAAGCAACTCATGCAGCTCAATAACAAAAAAACAAACAACCCAATCCAAAAATGGGCAGAAGACCTAAATAGACATTTCTCCAAAGAAGATATACGGACTGCCAACAAACACATGAAAGAATGCTCAACATCATTAATCATTAGAGAAATGCAAATCAAAACTACAATGAGATATCATCTCACCCCAGTCAGAATGGCCATCATCAAAAAATCTAGAAACAATAAATGCTGGAGAGGGTGTGGAGAAAAGGGAACACTCTTGCACTGCTGGTGGGAATGTGAATTGGTACAGCCATTGTGGAGAACAGTTTGGAGCTTCCTTAAAAAACTACAAATATAATTACCATATGACCCAGCAATCCCACTACTGGGTGTATACCCTGAGAAAACCATAATTCAAAAAGAGTCATGTACCAAAATGTTCATTGCAGCTCTATTTACAATAGCCAGGACATGGAAGCAACCTAAGTGTCCATCAACAGATGAATGGATAAAGAAGATGTGGCACATATATACAATGGAATATTACTCAACCATAGAAAGAAATGAAATTGAGCTATTTGTAATGAGGTGGATGGACCTAGAGTCTGTCATACAGAGTGAAGTAAGTCAGAAAGAGAAAGACAAATACCATATGCTAACATATATATATAGAATTTAAGAAAAAAAAATGTCATGAAGAACCTAGGGTAAGACAGGAATAAAGACACAAACCTACTGAAGAATGGACTTGAGGATATGGGGAGGGGGAAGGGTAAGCTGTGACAAAGCAAGAGAGTGGCATGGACATATATACCCTACCAAACATAAAATAGATAGCTAGTGGGAAGCAGCCGCATAGCACAGGGAGATCAGCTCGGTGCTTTGTGACCACCTAGAGGGGTGGGGTAGGGAGGGTGGGAGGGAGGGAGATGCAAGAGGGAAGAGATATGTGAACATATGTATATGTATAACTGATTCACTTTGTTATAAAACAGAAACTAACACACCATTGTAAAGCAATTATACTCCAATAAAGATGTAAAAAGTAAAATAAATTAAAATAAAAATAGAATTACCATATGACCCAGCAATCCCACTACTGGGCATATACCCAGAGAAAACCATAATTCAAAAAGACACATGCACCCCAATGTTCATTGCAGCACTATATACAATAGTCAGGTCATGGAAGCAACCTAAATGCCCACTGACAGATGAATGGATAAAGAAGATGTGGTACATATATACAATGGAATATTGCTCAGTCATAAAAAGGAATGAAATTGGATCATTTTTAGAGACATGGATGGATCTAGAGACAGAGTGAAGTAAGTCCGAAAGAGGAAAACAAATATTATATACTAACACATATATGTGGAATCTAGAGAAATGGTACAGATGAACTGGTTTGCAAGGCAGAAATAGAGACAGAGATGTAGAGAACAAATGTATGGACACCAAGGGGTGAAAGTGGTGGGGGGTGGTGGTGGTGGGATGAATTGGGAGATCGGGATTGACATATATACACTAATGTGTATAAAATAGATAACTAATAAAAACCTGCTGTAGAAAAATTAATAAACAAAATAAAATTTTTTTAAAAAGAAATAAGGTTAAAGAATTTGTAAGGATTATTTCATTGAATTCTAATCACATATATTTTAGTTAGGAATCGCATTTTACAGGTGAAAATACTGTTATATCAGAAAGTTTTGTATTTTCCCAAATTAAAAGAATCACTAAGAGATAAAGCCAGCATTTAATCCTATACAGTCCAATTTGAGTTCTTTTGTTTTAACCCCTCACTATAGCTTTAACAAAGGTCTGTTTCTCAATGTGTAATATGCACCCAGTCAGCCTGGTAGTCATTTCTTGTGGTTTTTTTACCTCTTGGTTTAGAGTTTTTATTTTATTTCTTTATTTAATCCATTATTAAATGATACTTGACTTGATCGAAAAATAACGTTACTGGTACCTTTTACATGGAAAATAATAGTCACTCTTGTGGCAGTTCTGCTTCATCTATTGATGGAAAATACTTCAAACTGGACATTCACAAATGTTACAGTCCTTAATAAACAATCAGAAGATAATTTTACTGAGTTTAACTGAGCATCTGGTTTTGCTTGATGTTATAAATATTTTGCCATTTTTCCTTTACTGGTTTTGATGGTTAATTTTATGTGTCAACTTGGCTAGGCAATGTTGCTTAGTATTTTGGTAAAACACTAGTCTAGATGTTTCTGTGAAACAAGTTTGTAGATGGATTAGTAATTACAATTGTATGACTTTAAGTAAAGCGGATTATCCTCCATACTGTGGATGGGCCTCAGTAAATTTAGGGCCTAAAGAGCAAAAACTGAAGTTTTCCAGAGAAGAAGGAATTCTGCCTTAAGTTTATAACATAGAAATTCTGTTAATTTCAAGGACTGCTAGCCTGTCATATGAATTTTGGACTTGCTAGCTTTCACAATGTTGTGAGTCAATTCTTTAAAATAAATCTCTCTTTATCTCTCTATTTCTCCATCTTGCCATCTCTATCTCTGTAACTCTATATATCTCTGTCTCTATCTCCATGTATCTGTCTGTCTATTGATATATCTATCAATAGATATATTGGTTCTGTTCCTTTGGAGAATTCTGTAGATACTATCATGTAAGAACACTTCATATACAAAACTTCATATACAAAATAATAATAGTAATAATAAATCAAGTCAAAAAATAGACCAAGCTTTCCTTGATAGGCAAAATAATAATAATAAAATAAATAAATAATAAAAGGAAAAAATGAATGGAAAGTACTCAGCTTTTCTATACCTGACTTATGTTACATAATGTTATATAAGATTTTGGGTTTTTTTCATTCTTTGCATGTAGTTTCAGGGACATCTGATCAAAAGCACACTAGCTCTGTGGCTTTCAATTATCACTCTTCATTTCTGAACCATATTTTTCTTACCTTTATAATGAGGGAGGCTGCCCTGGATGGCTCCAAAGACTCTGATCTTACTCTCTGATCAGGCACATGAAAAAAAAAAAAAATCATTTTGTATCTATCCTTGCTACTAGCGAAGAATATATATAAATACTTACTCTGTGGATATTTGAAAAAATATATTTACTTCCTTAGAAAAATAATCACGTTAGAGGAAACAAATTTCTCTTTGAACTCAAGCCAGAAATATTTTAAAGATCATATAAAAAATATGAACTCATACTTCTCACTCCAGATTTTTCTGTTTTTATCCTAGTGAGTTTTGTTATTTAAATTGAAACGATGAGAAGTTATTTCAGAAATCCCCATTCACACTTGTTCAACACCAAGGAAGATAAATGCGAAGGAATTAGTCAGAATTAGTCCTTTATTACATTTCTAATTGATAATCAGATTCCAGTGCAATGTTCTTAGAAGTTTCAACTTTTTCCCCTTTAAATGTTTATTCTTTTAAACATTTTTATTAAGATTTTAATCAGCAGATATAATATTTGGAGGAAAAAACCTTAAATATTATTAATATTACCATAAAAACTAATAATCCATTTATGACATCAAAGATTCACATAGTATTATCACAAATTAAGTGGGGAAAAATAGGGCTACATGTTTAAAAATCAACATTATATTTTGAACTTGCTTTTTAATGGTCATTATATTTAATGATCTATCATCATTTCATTATAAACCCAATAAGTGAGATGTATATAATTCATTTTAATCATCCCTGAATTGAACCTTAGTAAACTGGTTAAATCTATTTTCCTTATAGATGCAGCACATTTTCTTCCCCTTGAGAAACATTGTTTAAAAATTAAATTTAAAAAGACCAAAAATCAATGTTTCTTATGATACCTTAATTATTTTCTGGAGATTTTAAAGCACAAATAGAGAATTAAAAAAAAAAAACTTGACTAATTTGCTAAATCAAGTGAACTTGTTATAAAACACAAATGATAGAGAAAAATACAAATAGTGGGAATGTAAATTGGTACAGCCACTATGGAGAACAGTATGGAAGTTCCTTAAAAAACTAAAAATACAATTATCATATGATCCAGCAATCCCACTCCTGAGCATATATCTAGAGAAGACTGTAATTTGAAAAGATATATGCAACCCAATTTTCACTGCAGCATTATTTACAACAGCCAAGACCTGGAAGCAACCTAAATGTCCACTGACAGATGAATGGATAAAGAAGATGTTATATATATATACACACACACACACACACACACAAAATGGAATATTACTCAGCTATAAAAAAGAATGAAATAATGTCATTTGCAGCAACATGGATGAACATAGATCTTATCATACCAAGTGAAGTAAGCAAAGACAAATATCATATGACATTGCTTATTGTTTATATGTGGAATCTAAAAAAAAATGATATAAATGAACTTATTTACAAAACAGAAATAGACCCACAGACATAGAAAACAAACTTATGGTTACCAAAGGGGAAAGGGCAGGGAGGGACAATTTAGGAGTTTGAGATTAACATATACACACTACTATATATAAAATAGATAACCAACAAGGACCTACAATATATCACAGGGAACTATACTCAATATTTTTTAATAACCTATAAGGGAAAAGAATCTGAAAAACAATATATATATTCAGTTTTATACATATGTATAAAACTGAATTATTTTTCTGTACACCTGAAACTAACACAACATTTTAAATCAACTATACTTCAATTTAAAAAAAAAGTACAAATGAGAATTAGCTGTTCCTTTCCAGAAAGGCCCTCTGTATGCATACTTTGGCTTATAGACATGTAACAAACAACTGTGTTTTTATGGTTTGAGAAGATATAAGTTCAGTGAAAGCTTGCAGTTACATTGTCATAAAAAATTAAAAAATTAACTGCTGAGAACCATAAAGAAACATTCTGTTGTTTTGGCAGAAGTGTGCATTTGAACAAAAGAGAAATATTTTAAAGTCTTACCTTTTGAAATAAAAACCTCTGTTGATAAGGGTATAGATTAATTAATTTTCATAGAAATATTGGAATGCCCATTTAGAATGCAAATGCATTTTCCTAAGATCCATTTTATAAAATGTAATTATCTCTTGCTCTAGATCTTCAGCTGTGTATTAAAGACCTATTTTCTAAATTATAAATGACTATTATAAATGATTCAATTTTATTTTTCTAAAGCCAATATTGCAAAAAATAAAAAAATATAAGCTAAACAGAAATCTGTATTTTTAAAACATCATAAAACAAACTGACCAAACCCTTCACTGTACAAGTTTCAACATTTACTCCCAGTTAAGATGTTTCTATATCACAAACACACAATCTTCTCTAAATAACAACAATTTAATTCTACATGATTCTATATTTATGTCAGTTCACCTCCAAGATTTTTATCTGATATAGATTTTAAGGGACATATTTAATCCATAACTCATATGATGTGAAAAATTAATAACATGATACTATACTCAGCATTATTTCATTAAATAAATGCATGGGTAAATGTATTTTTTCTATAATTTTAACAACTACCTCAGCAGCCAGGACCTAATGGTTATCATTAGCAATCATGTTACTGTTTCTTTTTACTCAATGCTCCTGTAAACTGTCCTTTTTGTAGTTATTTTGGCTTATTTTCCTGATGCTTGGAAATAACTCCCTTTACACTCAAACACATTTCATGAGTTAGTGCTTTTAAGTGAAGACATCTTTATTTTCAAAATTTACATTCTGGATTATAACTCTTCTTTACTCTGTTCAATAAATTGTCCCATCCTTTCTATTCTATCTCTGAAATACCTCCAATTTGTTTGTCTTTTACCATCTTCACAGCACCACTGAAATTTAGGATCTTAAATTTCTGGGGTACATTCCTCCTTGATTTGCCTGCCTCTAGAATATTTACTTTTCTACTTTTCCCCAAAACTAAAAATTATCTTCATAACATGTGCTTGTAACCATTTAGTCTCTATGTAAAGACAACAAAATAGCTATCAATCATTGTATGAGAAAGTATTATCAAATTACCTTTCCCACCTAACTTTTTTTTACGTGCAGGCTCAGCGGCCATGGCTCATGGGCCCAGACGTTCCGCGGCATGTGGGATCTTGCCGGACCGGGGCACGAACCCGTGTCCCCTGCATCGGCAGGCGGACTCTCAACCACTGCGCCACCAGGGAAGCCCCCCTCCTAACTTTTGAAGATACATTTTTCTGAAGATGCACCTAGTGCACTAAATTTTATATCAAGCCCTTTCTCTCCCCAATGTGTTTTATCATCCTCTACCCTGTAGCTCAAGTTCATGGTTTCTGATTTTAGTTTTATCATATTTAATACATTCTTATGTAATAAAATTTCAAATTATATATTTATTTTATCCCTTTACTTAAACTTCATATTATCATTTACATGGAAAGAGTTTGTAGCCAGAGAGACATGGGTGTAGATTTGACCTCATAATTTTCTATTTTAACTTTGCTGTGCCTCAAATTTATCAACTTTAAAATGATTACTTCAATAACTATAGATTTGGTGAGGATTATTAGTACATTAAAGAAGATGTATATAATAATCACCATTATTATAATTATTCCAATGTAGGACACCTTCCTTTATTTTAACTACAAAATCTAGTGGTTTTTCTCAGATGAGTACATGAAAAAGTGAGACTGATTTGATATAATAATAAAGATTTTAGTTTTATTAAAAACACGGTGCAAGATTCATAATAAAATAGATGTATTAGTAGACCCCAAATGGTAGTAGGCACTATATTCATTAATTTAAAAATATGATCTTGTTTCAAATAAAGCTTTACCACCTACAAGCTGTTTTAAGTTTGGTATTTAATCATTCTTATTTCAATTTCCTCATCTAGTAATCTGTGTATTTACATCAATAATCATATTTTGGAGCTATAGCTTTCAGATTACATGAAATAATTTTATTTAGAATGCATAATGCTGTGCCTGGCACATACCAAGCACTCAGAAAAAAGGCTCCCTCATCTTGACTGAAGCCTTTGGCTAAGCAACGCAGGTCTCCTCTTCCCAGGCAGTGAGGCAGAGCTCATTTCTTTCAGTCCCATATTTACTGAGCTTTGCTGCATGACTTGCATAGACCAATGACATATCAGCACATCTGATACAAGGAGAGATAAGCACTGTATACTGGGGCTTGTCCTCTTTTTGTGTTGTGATCATCACGTAAAGCAGTCTTGGCAAACCTGTGGGAGAGGCTCATTCCATACTAACTTCCAGATATTTGAGTGAAGCCATCTTGAACTTCCAGCCTCTGCCAAGCCACATATAAGTATAGTTGAAAAAGTGACCACAGATGAGACCAAACAGAGCCCAGCCCAAAATACCAATACAGAAAATTATGAGCAAGTAAATAAGAGTAATCTTAAATCACTAAGTTTCAATGAGGTTTGATGCATAGCAATATAAAATTGATATATTCTCTATCACATTGCTTAGTTTTGTTTTTTTCATAACAATGACTATTGGAAATGCCAAGTGTATTAATGTGTTTATTTATTTACTTTGTTTATTGACTGAGTCTCCTCAGTATAATAAAAAGCTCTATAATATGAGAAGACTTGTCGATTTGGTTCACTATTGTATCCCCATGGCTTAGAATATTTGGGGGCCCATATTAGATATTCAAACTATATATATATATATATATATATTTTTTTTTTTTTTGCGGTACGCGGGTCTCACTGTTGTGCCTTCTCCCGTTGCGGAGCACAGGCTCCGGACATGCAGGCTCAGCGGCCATGGCTCACAGGCCTAGCCGCTCCGTGGCATGTGGGATCTTCCAGGACCGGGGCATGAACCCGTGTCCCCTGAATCGGCAGGCGGACTCTCAACCACTGGGCTACCAGGGAAGCCTTCAAATAATATTTTAACTTATTTTGAATGAATAGATGAATATATAAGTGCCTTTATTCCAAAGGAGTCCTAGTAATTTATATCCATGGAGTAGAATTTCCACTGACATATTCTCCTATCCCTCTACTCCAGTGAATATGAAAAATATAGAAGAGGCATGATATTCAACAACTCAGAGTTATAAATTTTTATAAATTAACATTAAATCTAAAAATATATATTCCATGATCTGGTATATAGCATATATAACTATAAGGATATGAAATATACTGATTCAACAAATGACATAAGAAAAGTGAACAAGCTACCAAATAATATTTTAAAGCCCTTTAATTCGTTTATGGTAGGTTAAGATAGAGGAGAAACCTGAATATACTTTTCCTACTGAATTCTGTGGCTAAATCTCTGATTGAGCTTTTGCCTGGCTCTACATCCCAGGATTATCAAGGTCGTTACAAGGGTCTTTGCAAAGTCCCAGTAAATAGGGCCATTCTAAATTACCTGAGCTTTGATTAAATTAAAAAAATAAGACTAAGTTGTAGCAGGTGGACACCAAATTATCAGTTTACTGATAAAGGCTCTGTTTGAGGATTTAACTTTCCTGTGAGCAAAAAGGATTTGCTCTATACAAAAATATTGCCAGAATTGTGTACATCCACACTGCACACCCAGCACACACACAAACATACATATGAACACACATGCACACACCACATTCAGGTGATTAGCCGAGTAAGATTTGTGGTCCAAAATAAGAGAAGAGAACCCCTCCTCCCAGCAGTTAGTTACTCCCAATAGGAAAAATGAAGAAACTGAGCAAAGCGTGTTCAATTTATTCCCTTAAATAGGGAATCAGATGTCATTCAAAATACTCCGGGCAGAAAGGGGCAGAGAGAGAACAGTCACCTCAAACTATTTGATCTCACCTCCTACATTTAAAAAAAAAAAAAAAATCAGTCATAAGGAGAAGACAGCCCCTTCACACTATTCAGTTATTTTCCTTTGGGTATATTTAGTTTACTGTCAGATAGAAATGGGGTGATGCCAACTATCTATGACAATAATTTTATTCCTCCCTTCATAAGTGCATTCATTGAACTAAATCAAAGTCCTCTTTGCACCCAAGTCTGAAAATTCACCCATTAGTTCATTACTCAATACAAACCCTCTCCTTTAATCAAATTTTTAAGGCAAAATCATATGTCAAATATCAAATGCCATTGCAAGTGCAAGTCCAATAATGTTAATTTTTGAAGGAATTAAAGTCCAAAATAAAAAACATTTGACCCATGCCAATTATATTACAAATCAATTAAATTATAAAATTAATTCTCACGTATTCACTTATTGTCTTGAGTCTGAGCTAGAGGAGCTCTTGATGCATGAGTAGAGTGTTCTAACTTTAATTGCTGAACAATCTTTTTATTTGTCTAGAATCCATGACTTAACCTGTATACATAAACTTAATTGGAAGAAATCTCTCAGCAAATTTTGTTTTTATGCATTTACCAGATTTTGCGGGGCCGGGGAAGGGAGGTGTCTGTTTATTCTGGGTATTTTTTTCTAAGTATATGGTATTGGGTGCACTACTGATTTTTTAAAAAATTTAAAAATTTGAAATGCTGGAAGTCCCAATCACCTATTCTGTATTAAAATCTTTATATGGTCTTTTTTTGAGCTCTTGAATTTTGCATTTCAATGGGCCCTGCCTGGTGAATATGACCACCATGTCTTGTGTGCTGACATTTCGAGTCCTGTGCCTTCATAGTATTTTATAATTTGACATATACATCAGCAATTTATGAGAGTGCCTATGTCCACATGGCTTTCCTAATAGAGTAGGTATCACACATTGGATTTAATAAAATAATTTATTAGACACGATCATTTTGAAGTTGTATTTCTTTTACGAGTAAGATTAAAGATATTTTATATGTTAAAGGGCCTTTTGTATTTCTACTCTCCATGAAATGCCTGATGATAGTTTTTGTTTAATTATTATCAGACTTTTTCTTTTCAGATTTTATAAGCACTTTCAGTTATGGAACTTAGCCCTTTGTGATTTAAAGTGCAAATATTTTTGCCCCTGTTTTCATCTACTTCGCTATTCTTGTTGTTATTATTATTACCAAAGGGGTTCTAAAAATATTTTTATTAGGATATCATTTACATACAATTAAATTAACACTTTTTAGTGAAAAATTCTATAAATTTTGATAAATTCATACAGACATATAACTACCACAATCAAGGTAGAGAAGAGTTTTATCTCTCCTTGCGTGGGCAGTTTAATGTGTCTCACACAATATAGGTAGGATTTCATAAGTGGAATACTATTATATGATTTTAAAATTACTAAGATCAAAATATTCTCTCTACATTCTAAAATCTGAGATCAAATGCCACAGCTTGGCCTGTCAGTATCACTAAGTTTTATTATTCTCCACAAATAGCACCTTTTTTCTTTGTTTCTCCTATTCTTAACCCATGAACTAGAAAATGTGTTGTTTTGGGGGAGTATCACCTTTCAGCAGTCTTGTTGCCCCATGGTGGTATACCGTCACTGTCACATGTACAACTCTGCATTAGTCTTTAATTCTGAAATCTCTCACAACTATGACCTTTGTGGCAATAAAGGGATAAAAAATATTAGACTCTTGTGTCTCTTTTCTTCTTATTTCACATGCACATTCTCTCCAGTACTGACTTATTAGCCCTTCATTTGTGAAAGGTCAGTCAGGAAAAATACTTCATCTCAGGTGGTATTTGAGTGACTGGGCCTTTTTTTTTTTTTTTTTGTGATCGGCCAAGAAAGAAGATGATTTAGGTATGCATTTAGTGAATTTATTTAGAAATTTTGAAACAAATTTCATGAACTGTTAGGGTTTTCCCAGTTGTCCCAGTGAAAGTTTGTCTTCTAGAACTATTCTTACCTGCCAATAGGTCCACTTACCCAGTGCTGTGAGACGAAGGTGCAGGTCAGGAGTCAAAAAGCCACAGAAAAGTGTTCAGTTGTAACAGACATCGGAAAAATATAAGTAGTAGAGGAGAAGCAGTTTGCATTGTCAGGATCCAGAAGTTAGTCTGTTGAAAATTATAATAGAAGTGTCAGGTGGTCAATAAAAATAGCATTCTACTTCTCAAGATTTTATGGTATTTATGGGTTTTAGAACATATTTCAAATCTAATTTATGGTGATTTATTTCTCATTCCAAATTAATCATTCCCTTATGTAAATAATTTTGTATTTAATTGTTGTATTCATTTCTGAAAGGAAGGTCCCAAAAATATAATCCTTGTGCTCCCCAGATCTGGATATCCCCTTGCTATAGTCTGAATGTTTGTGTCTAGCCAAAAATCTTATGTAGAAATCATCACCCATTTACAGATCAGAAAACAGAGAATGGAGACTTCAATCTATCTCTAGATCAAGTTCGCATGGTTAGTTGAGGTCTAGTGTCTTTGTACTTAACAATTTTATTATCCTGAGAATTTGTATTTAACCTCAGATATAAAAACTATGATTCCAAGTTGTCAATTTATTATTTCATGGCCTTTATGTTTGAATTATACATCTAAAATGCCCTTTCTTCTTTTCCTCTTATTCTTTTACCAATATCTTCTCAAAAATACAATGAATAATGTATGTAGAAATGTTCTATTGAATAATGTCTTGTCAAAATTTTGTCTTGAAAATACCTCATATATCACTTACTATAAAGGAATACACAAGAAAGAGAAAAGATCTTAGCATGTGCATAACCTTATAAAATATGATAACAAATATGGGTCCAGATTTTGAAGCAATTGGCAGGTCAGGATACCCACTAGGAAATAAATATTTTATTCTAGCAACAGAATGGATTCAGGGGATTTAGTTCCTTCACACATCTTGTCAGAAGGTAATCAGATGTAATGCTTTATAAATTATAAAACAAGCACTGGTTTCAGAATGACATGAGTCTTGAAATGCTTTTGTGGCATGTACATAGTCACGAATAGCCCTTTGCCATCACTTGTTAATCAGAACTGAGGTGTAGTCAAATCAATTTAGTGTGTGGTAAGCTGCAGGTGAAACTCTTTTACTGCCCTCCTTCTGAATAGACAATATCCACTCCAGTACATCTCAATAATACCAAGAACAGGGTTAATATATTTGACCCATATTAGAATCATCTCTTGTTGAGTCTACATGTCCTCTGATCCATTAAGATCTAAATTAATATTGAAAATGCAAAGCAAGATGAAACTATAAAAAATGCTGACGTCTTTTATCTCCAAAACTGCATGTTTGAAACAGTTCTTTGAAAAGGGTCTATATAGTATATTCTAGACTTGATATTATTAATAAAGTCAGTAGCCAATGTCTTATTTGGCTAGACTAAGGAGATGAGTCAGTTATAATAATTTATTTTTGCACGACACATTGAGGACTGTAAGCTATTTCATAGATCATATTTTATTTATACCCATTTTAAATCTCTGATGTGCTATACATAGATTTGTTATCTCTATAATGTCATGTTATAGTTTAGGAAACTGAAATTTGATGATGTTTAAAAATATGGCTATGGACGTATAGTTCATGGTAGGGAGGATTTCTCAATAGATAGATAGATAGATAGATATTACTTTGCAAAAAAAACAACTCATCGAGAATAGTTTGAATGGTGTTTGCCTTCACTGTTTGATACACTGTGGATACAGAGTGAGGAACTTTCCTATACCTTGGCTGATTTTCATACTTTTGCTAAATTTAGATCAGCTGCCAACCTTGATTTTTTGTGTTTCAATGTTGTAAATATCTCCAAAATTGTCTTTAATGTGAAGGTTTTTTTCTGGTGTCTCTTCCTCTGGGACATCTTTATCCTTTTCATTACAACTACTTTCCTCATTTATGTCTATAAGTTTGCCTTCAACAAGTTTCTCTGTATCCATGGAGTCCCTTGAATGACAACAGTGTCAACATTCCAATGATCAGTTACTTCCGTAACTCCATTCATATTTGATTCAAATTTTACTACCAGAGCTGTCACTTTTTGCTTTTTGTGCACTTTCATTTTGGGGGGAGCCAGTGTCCTTTCTCCACTCATTTCTGTATAATATCATGTGGGTTTGTTGCTGAGTGACAATGAAGCAACACAACTAAATTCTTTATGTTTGTGTGTAAACTAAATAACAGCTGTGCAGACTTTGAAAGAAGTGATATGTCTGTCATTATGATGTATATCTGTTTTGACATAATGACTTTTGGACTGAATAGCTTGCAGCAAAACTTGTTCTTCATGGAATTACACAGTTAATATACTGTGGTAACAGAAATTTGAATCTTTTTGTTGGGAGATTGGTGATATTTAACTAAACCACTAAACTATGGTAATGGAGATCCACATGTATCAGGACCATGAAAACTGAGTTCTGCCTGTATTAAGGTTTTGACATATCCTTCTGTACTTGTGCTTTACCCAAATGAACTTTTGATTCTGCATATATTCTCTTGACAAATTCACAAAAGCATACATTATACCAAATTTCCCTATTTACTTTAAAAAAAATTGTATGAGAGAGCCCCCAAATCATCCATTTGTTAGGCAAGTGATATCTAGTTTAAGTTATATGAAAAAAACATGGTTCACACTTACTGGTAAAACACAATCTATAAAATATTCAGTTTGTCAAGGAAAAAGCATGACCCTTTTTTTCTACAACCAATATATTTCAACACACTAAGGAGTAAGAATATCAGTTCCAGTCAAGTTAAACACACTGATTTCATTACTTTTAGTTACACTTAACATTGTTTACCTTATATTTTAAAATCTTGTATTTTAATTGATTTGGTTGTTAGGTAACACTGTGCTATAACAAGCATTTGAACTAATATCTCAAAATTAAATGCCTTTACACTCAGGCTCCTCTTCTGAAGGTGCAACTAATTTATTCCCTGAGGGGGAAAAAAAAATTACTTCTTATCCTGGCTATGTTTCCAACATATATCCTTTCCCGATATAAAGGTGTAATAAATTAGTAAACCGAAACCTCCATTAAATGGAGTTGGGAGACTAGAAGCGGAGCTCTCACTCCCTGAGACTTGGCAGAGTCCGACAGGAAGAAAGACTCCTTCCTGGCAAGCCCTCAGTCAAGGAAAAGCCGTTAGCTGTTGTTTACTACAGCTCTCCCAAATTCATTTTCCTCCCTATAAAAGTGTCCTCCTGTCCCTTGCTGTGCAGGGACTTGCACAAGGCTCACCATAGTTACAGACCCTGAACTGCAGTTCTCTGCTGATCCCAAATAAACCCATCTTTGCTGGAGAAATATATGGTAGTCTATTTGTTTCAGGTCAAGATACTGGTGTCTGTACGGTGACCGAGGAAGACCCCCAATGGCTCCAGGGCTGGCGAGCAAATAGGTGCAGTACCCACAATTGAGCCCATTGTCACTCATTGCTTTTTTGTCAGCCTGAAGTTTGAAGGCATGTATTTCTTTCTGGATCTGAGCTCATGTCCTCTTTGTGTCTGAAGCTTTCCAGGTTTTATTCAGGATCTATTTTAACATTTCATCTTTCTGGTTGAGGCCTTGTTTTTTATATGAGTACTCGTTTGGCACTTTGGCCTGATTTTGAGATTAGACTGTTTCCACTGAAGATGGCTGAAAACACCTTTGGCTCATTCCTTTTGGAACAGAGGCTATTTTTCTGAAATGGTGCTGGTTTTTCAGCTTTTGCCCTGTTCTTTTGTAAGGGGCTGTTCTCTGGACTGGCCTGGCTCTGTCAGAACCAAGCTGTCTCCTTAGAACAGGCTGTGATTAGCTTATAACCTATTTGAATTGAGCTGTTTGTGCTGTAAACTTCTTGAGCTCTGTTTACTCTAGAGAAAAACCTCTGAGAAATAGGATCCCAGTTATCTAAATATTGTGAGGGAACCTCTGCCCCCTGCAAAAGGACTCCTGCCAATTTTATGTTTAAAAATCATGGTCCTCCCTCATGTTCATTGTTAACTAAATGAACTGACCTGACCAAAGGCAATTTAGAATATCAGTGGCCATTATGGGGAACTTTTGAAATCTCCAAACTTAATTTTCCTAAAGCCAAATTGGATGACAAAAGCTCAAAAATTTCCAGAACTGAGTGGAATGCTTATTTCAATTGCAGCTTCCCAGTGTTACCAGGAGTCTAAAATTGCCTCACTGCAAATTAAGATTTAAAGATTAACTGAGGCAAACAAAGGATTAAAGGAAGAAAAAAGACTCTCAAAGCCTCAGGCTCTTCTTCCTCAGCTTCTTTATCTCAGGCTCCACATCTGGTGCCATACTGTCTCTCTTCCTTGATCTTCATGGACAGACGGACAGACTCCACCTCAGGTGCCAATCTTCCTCCTTCTCTTCTCTGACCCCTATGCCTTCTCTACACCTCAAGTTCCCTGTACAAATTCCCTCACCAAACTTCCCCTATACTCTGAAACCCTTCCCACTCCCTTTTTTCTCTGAACTTCTCAGAACCTGTCCCTTTAAAATTAAGCTTTCTGAGGATCCAGAGACAAAACCCTTAATTTCTTATATTCCCTGGACTAAAGCTAAACTTCAAGCCATAGTCAAAGATTTTCCCAAAATAACCAAAGATCCTCACAGATTTGCTGAGGAATTTAAGTCATTCAAATTATCAACCTGGTTTCCCTGACTTCTATCAGCTAGTTCGTATGATTGCCAGTGAAGAACAGGCCCAGCATTGGATGAAAACCACTAATTGGGAAAATCCTGAAAGGTCTCTAGAATTACAACTGGGAGACCAGGACGCTAATTTATTAGATGATCAGATTCAGTCAATCACTAGGTGACTTCATTGAGCAATTCCTAAGGCTTTTCCAAAGCCCGTTGATTGAAACAAAATTCAAGTATGTGCACAAAAAACTGATAAACCTCTTCATAACTATTATAATTGGCTTCAGATTGTTTTTAAAGAAAATCTGTTCTTCCTTCTCTTATTCATTCCACTCAGGGAGCTTTTAATCTGATTTGTATTCATGGGCTGAACCAGGAACTTTCTCTTCTAATAAAAAAGACTGGGATGAAATGAGAAAATATGTTCACTCCAGATTTAGTTAATCTTGCAAACCAGCTTTCTCTCCTTCTAGGTGAGTCATCTTAATGGAATACTGAAGATGGAATACATCTTCAACTCCAGCAAATGAAGACTCCTCAACAAAACCAAAACCCTCCTAGTTTCTGCTATTATTTCAAAGAGCCAGGATGTTGGAAAATAGATTGTTATAAATTTAAGCTGTTTAGAGGCTTTCAGCCCTCTAACCAGCCTTTCCAACATCCCAATTCTCAATGACAGGCCCCAAGGAACTGCAGGGGTTCTTCCCAATCCTCCCTCTTAATCATCTTGGAGAAACATTTCTCTAGATTGGGTTGAATGTCTTCCAGTTCTAATTGACAACAGAGCTGCATTCTCGATACTCAACCCCACTACTATAAAACAGCCCTTGTCTCAGAATACTAAAACAGTTCAATTGTGGGGATCTCTAATGAACCTCTAGAGTTCCTGATCTGAACATATTTCCTTTTGTTTAGATCTTTTAAGAAATACACAACTTTTTCTCTTTAGTTCCTCTGCCCCTACCCATTACTTAGGCTGAAGCTTCTTACAGAAGTATCATATTGGAACTTATTTTTCCCAAAATGGGAAAATGATTCTAGCAATTGACAGTAGTCATAAAAGTAACCAACCAGATGAATTAAAAATCGCCATTTGACATCTTCTATTTGTTCCATCCCTAATGGTACTAGAGCTGATTCTGGAAACACTGATCATTTTTCCATATTCAATCAGCTATCACTTTCCTTATGGCCAAAATCTCCAACTGATGTTGCCAAAATTCACAGTGCACCTCCCATTAAGATGCAAATAGACTCCTCAAAACCTCTTCCCAGAATTAATCAATACCCTATAACTAAAAAGCCCCTCAAGGCACAAAGCCCATAACAGAAGATTACAAGGCCTAAGGCTTCATTATCCCTTGTATTAATACTAGACCCTAAGTATTTTACTGGTGAGAAAACCTAAGAGCCAAAAGTAGAGGTTTGTCCAGGATCTCTGAGAAATAAGCAGCATTGTTATCCCTGGGCACCCTGTTGTTACCAACCATCGTGTGTTACTAACATCCATTCCCTCCAAAATTCTTTAATATAATTGATTATTGAGATTACACAGTATTCTTTAGTATTTCAGTTGATGAAGGGAGACAATATTTTTTTGTCTTCACTTGGTAAGAAAAATAATTCACCTGGACAGTAATGCCTTAGGGCTTTACTGAGAGTCCTTCTTTCTCACAAATCTTAAAGGCTGATCTGGATGATATATAGTTCCCTAGAGGTTCTACTTTGTTGTAATATGCATGCAAATCATTTGCTTCTTTGCTCTCCTTCTGAAGCCTCTACACAGGAAGACAGCATCCACTTGTTAAAGTTTTTAACCTTAAAGAAACACAAGGTCTCCAAAGAAAGATTACAGTTTGCCCAAACCCAGGTTTGATCTTTAGGGCATCTGATATCAGAACCATGGCTACACCTAGATCTAGATAGACTTTATGGTGTCCTAAGATTCCCAAAACTGCAAATTAACCACAAACCATGAGGTTTTCTCTGGCTAGTTGGTTATTGCTGAAATTAGGTTCCAAATTTCTCTATGGAAAAACCTCCACATGTTGTACTCAACAATAACAACCCTGACTCAATTTTATGGGAAGAACTGGATGACATAAAGTTCAAGTATTTAAAGGAGAGCTTGATGAACCCACCTGACCTTGGACATCCCAATTATCAGATTTCCTTTTTGTATATAAAGAGGGAAGGAATGACTTTGAAGTACTTACCCCAGAACACAGGGACCACCATCAAGCCATAGGATATGACAGCCAGCTACTGAACCCTGTGGCATGGGGGATACATCCCTTGCCTTAGAACCATTATGGCCACTGCCCTTTTGGTTAAGGTCACTGAGAAAATCCTCATAGGATCCTCTTTATTTATTTCTGTACCTCATGCAGTTGAAAGTCCCCTGAATTCTTATCACATCAACGTTTCTCAGTCATCCCCCACATCTACTATGAAGTCCATTTGTTAACTGCTTCTCACGTAATTCTTTTATATTTTAATAACCTTAACCCAACTACTTTTCTCCTCTTCATCACCAACAAAGTCCCTCATGACTGCTCAACACTGATAGACTATCTCCTGACTTCTCCTGATGATCTATAGGAAATTCCATTGGCTAACATTGACTTCTCATGGCTCACTAATGGTTCATATTTAAAAGGTGACAATGGCAAATATTGTGCTGTGTATGCCTTTACAACTCCTTTTGATGTTGAAGCAGCATCTTTACCTATGGCTACTTTGCCCTAGTAGGCTAAATTCTATGCTTTTACATGTACTTTAACTAAGGACAAAACTGCCAGTAACCAGATAGTAGATATGCTTTTGGAGTAGCTAATGATTTTGGAATATTTTGGAGGCACCAACATGTCTTTCTTACTTTCAGTGGAAATGCAATTTAAAACTGCCCCAATATTCAGGAATTATTAAGTGCAATATTTTAACTTGCCAGTTTAGCTGTTATTAACATTCCTGGGGATTCTAAACTTGACTCTTTGGAAGCTAAGAAAAATCACCTTGCTGATATTTCCACAGGAATGCTGCTCTTAAAGGGACCACCAGCAGCCAAATCTGTGTCATTGTCCAAAGGGATACTTTCCCCAATGATAATTTTGAAAAAACTGGCTAGAGATACCCCAAATTGGCCTCAGAAAAGAAAAAAGAAAATTAAAAACTCAACAATTTTCGGTTTGTAAGAAGAGAAAGCTCTGGTTTGAACCAAATAAAAACCCAGTCCTATTGGAGATTCTAAAATTCCCACCCTTCACCACTGTATATTCATTAAACCATTGGTCTCCTGACCAAATGACAGCCTTTCTGGATCAGTGTTGGTGGGGAGACTTTATTAAAAAGGCCACAAAATGCACCTATCTCTCTTGTCCCATTTGTCTGAAGTACAACCAAGGGAAGCCTGTCAGTACTGCTCCTGGACATTTAAAATTGCGGAATGGACCATTTGAGGTCTGGCAAATGCATTTCATACCACTACCTCCATCTCACAGATAAAAATATGTTTTAGTCATGGTCTGTATGGTTTCACACTGGACTGAAGCCTTCATCTGCGGAGAGGCTACTGTTTCTTCTGTGACTAAAGTCCTTTTAGAAAAGTTATCCCTACCTGAGTATACCCCTCTCAAACTTCTTAGTGATTAAGGAACTCATTTTACTGTCCAGGAACTTTCATACATCTGAACTCAGTTGGCAACATTTATAGGGTCTCTCCAAATACTTTGGCTGAAAGCATTGTCATTGGTCCTTCTAAATCTCAGATTCACTTTGGAATGCATTAACACTCACACTTTGAGATAATCACAGGATGCCCAATGCACTTGGCTCCTGCTTCTTTTGACTCACAATTGATAAAAGGAGAGATACTCCATTACAGCAAAGGCCTAATTTCTTCCATAAAAATGATCATGCTTTGGTATAGCAATCTCTTCATGGTGAGCCCTCAGGAGATGAAGACCTTAAGCATCACCCCTTGCAACCTGGAGATTCAGTCTATTGGAAAAGACCCCTCCAGAAGAACTCTCACTGGAAAGACACCTATCATATACTGCTAACCAACACTTGTGCTGCCAACCTCCAATGAATAGACTTGGATTCACGTGATGCACCTAAAGAAAGTGCTGAACCTTGGCTACACATCATCTTGTGACCTGAAAGTAAAGATTTCCTGGAACTGAAGCAGAATATAGCTAATGAGACAGCTTTCCCAAGACATCCGGACTGGGCCTGTTGGAAGTTTGTCAAACATTTGATGACGACACAACACTTCAGATGATCTCCAGTGTCTATGATCTTAATAACATGTGGTCTTTAGATAAAAAGTGCCTGAGAGTTCTCCTACCTATCCCCCCTTGTTACTTGAATGAGACTCTAATAACTTTCCAATCTGTGCACTTTTCCTCCAGCACGAGCCACTATACCCAGGAAAGGTCCTTCCTACTACTGAGGAGCAAACAGTCACTGAAACTAGAAAACCTGACTCTTAATCATTGATGCTATCAGAAAAAGATATTGATCAAAAAAGAAAAATGTAGAAAATTAATAAACAGAAACCTCAATTAAATGGAGTTAGGAGACAAGAAGGGAGAACTCTCAAACCCTGTGACCACAGCAAAGTCCAACGGGAAAACAAAGACTTCTTTCCTGGCAAGGATTCAGCCAATGAAAAGCATGGATTCTTTGTCTTCTACAGTCCTCTCAACTTCCTTTTCCTCTCTATAACATCCTTCTCCTTCCCTTGCCATGTGAGGACTTGCAGGTGGCTTGCCATGGTTGCAGACCCCAGAACTGCAATTCTCTGCTGCTCCTGAATAAACCCATTTTTGCTGGAATAATACCTGGCACTTTATTTGTTTTAGGTCAACAAATGCAAAGAGAAAAGTTTTCCTTCTGCTGACATATATATTGAAACAATTTAAGTGGATGATTTGAAAATTGCAAAAGGTTGTGTAATAATAGCTTCCATTTAAAGGGTACCAATGCATGAAGTGTGTTACAAGTTACAAATTCACTGTGACTTATATAATGTCCACAAGAGCTCTCTAAATTGGAAGTTTCAGTATGATGGTTGTTCTACCTTTAAAAATACTGAGGCACAGAATCATTAAATAATATGACTGAAGTCCTTACAGTACTAAGTATGAGAGTATTTACTTGAACCAAGGCTGTCAGACTCCAGAGTGTGAGCACTACAGTGTCTTGTCACTAAGTTATGTATTCTGACAATTTCATTTTATTAAATTCTATTCTATCTATATTAGCAAATCTATTCTATCAAAATCTATTCTTCAAAAAATCACTAATATAGAACACAGAAAATTGGATATTTAGTCTGGATCCCCACCAGAGGAAAGTAAACTATTAAAAATAAATTAATATGGCTTTACTGATATGAATGGAAAATTGAAACATTGCTCTCCATTTTGATCATCTTATATATTCTACTTTTCTCCCAATGTATGTTGTTTTTTTTGGGTTTTTTTTTTTTTGCGGTATGCGGGCCTCTCACTGTTGCGGCCTCTCCCGTTGCGGAGCACAGGCCCCGGACGCTCAGGCTCAGCGGCCATGGCTCACGGGCCCAGCCGCTCCGCGGCACATGGGATCTTCCCGGACCGGGGCACGAACCCGTGTCCCCTGCATCGGCAGGCGGACTCTCAACCACTGTGCCACCAGGGAAGCCCGCAATGTGTGTTGTTTAAGGTATTTGATATTCATAAATCAAAATGTACAACTATTACCACTCACACTAAAATTACTAAATTGTATGAACTGTTTGATTTTAAAGAAGTCTGAATATGTTTATAAATTTTCCATATATGCAGAATTCTCTTCACTGTTTAATAACATTGTCTAGTGGATTTTGATTTAAATCATTCATTCTGTTTAAATATTCCAAACAGTTAGTTAAAAATCTTCTGAACCATTTTGAAAGGAAGTTACTGCATAGTGATTTTAGTTGAATATTCAAACATATTCATATATTTAAAACACTTGGATAACAACTCCCTTACCAGTTATTAAAGCAAGGGGTGTTATTCAGGCTAAAATTATCTAGAAAAAAAAAGTTGAGATTATTTCATCACTTTTAATATACTAAATGATAGACATAAAGTTTGTTAAAATATGGGAACTGTGGGTAAGAAAAATACTATAAATCAGGAGAACAGAGTATAACAGAAGAGCACATTTAGAATGTTGATGAAATCGGAATGTGTCTTGGGATATATAGTGAATATTCATTCACCCAAGAAAAATTTATCTAATCTTTATCTAAAAATTCAGCATTTTAATTACATGGCTAGATTCGAATTAATATGTTTTCCAAGGATATGCATTTTAGTTTTACTTAACCTTATCATAATTTGATTAAACATATGAATGATTTTATTCTTCTGCTGAATACTTGGCACTTTCTGCATTTACACAAATGAAAGCTTAGGTATTGGAAATAGACGTTGGGTTTTATACCAAATCTAGTCTCTTTGCATTGATATTAAATTGTTATATATATTAATAATAGAAAAATTATTTTTGAAATATTATAGAAAACAGAGCTGAAACATTAGTATTATTCCTTAATGAAAGCTTTCTATTCTCTCATAATTTCTAGAAAGTTGTATGTTTTTGTGATATATTAGGTTTTTTTAAAATTCTTTTCATAGAAAAAAGTGCTTTTAGGTAAGATTATACTTGAGAATTAAATCAAAGAAAACCTAATAGGCACTGACTTGGTAAAGAAAGGAGGAATAAAGTACCTCTGTAACCAGCAAATTAAATTTCTCAACTCATAGTATGAGATCTTACAGACTTAGTGTTACATTTGGAGGTAAATATTAAAAATATAAAATGTTTTTTATATGTGACTGTTGAGGGAAATATCTTAACTTTGATTCCAGTCACCTTTCCACTAAAGCCAAAATAATTTTCCTGATATTCAATGTTTCTTCTATCACAAGAAAGAAAAATGCTCTTAAATACGTTCTCCATCATATGGCTGTTTTGGTTAGACTTTATCCCATCAGGAATAAAGAAGCAGTGCCCTAGGTTTATGCCCTTCTTAGTAATCAGAATTAGTCCACAGTAATTAAACTGCTTCCTAACCTTTGACAGATAAGTCATTATGATTTAAATGGGTTTATTTTTATTTTGAAGGTAGAGTGGGAACTGAACAAGATTTCACTGACATTATGCCAAATGAATAATATCCTACAGAAAAATGAAAACTTAAAGTTTTTAACAGCCTAGTTTTAAAAGTCTGTTTTACAGTTGAGAAATCCTGCCACTCATTGATTAGTTTACATTGATATTTCCCAGACTTTTAGTGCTCTTATCTAAGTTATAATAAAAGTATTATTAAAAAACTTGTTTTGATGGTTTAATGAAATGTTATATTTTAAAAACATATTGTAAGCCATAAAGTATTATGAAACTAAGCTATTACTATAATATAATTAATTGAGTACAAATTTCCCAAAGGAAGAAACTGGTGGAAAAAAATACAAATATATATATTTGATTTAAAGATGTTGTTTAATAGATTATGGAAGGGTAAAAATATTCTTAAATTATAACTGATGATCACTTTTTAACTTTACTATTTCTAGAAGTTTCTTTTTCCATGTATGCTTAAAATGTCAAAGAAAAGATGCCAACATTTTTTATCTTTGGTCTTGAAACAGATGTTGCTGATATGATTTGTGCATCTGTCCTTTGATGACAATATGAGTCGTGTTATGAGTTCTGGAGAGATGTGTGTAGATGGCCTAGATTGTGCCTTTTAGGACACATGTAAGCTCAACAGCAGAAACGAAGTAAACACACATTCCAGTCCACTCTTCTGGCTTTACGCTTTGCAAATTATTTTTCAAGTATATATATTTGCTGTAACTACTGTATGTATTATACCAGGCTTTTATACATTTATTTTAATGTCTTATTTAAATTAATATTGTCGTGGGCTCAATTGTGGACCTCCCCACCCACATTTGTATGTTGAAGTTCTAACCCTCAGCACCTCAGAATGTGACCATTTGGAAATAGGGTGTTTAAAGAGATAATGATGGTAAAATGAAGTCATTAGGGTGGGCCTTAATCCACATGACTGTTATCTGATAAAATGACATTAGGACAAGGACAGACCCAAGGGAAAGATCAAGTGAGGATAAAGAGAAGAGAATCATCAACAAGCCTAGAAGAAAGGCCTCAGAAGAAACCAACCCTGCTGACACCCTGATCTCAGACTTAGACTAATCCATATGTTTCATGATGCCATTTATTAACGAAACTAAAAATTATGGTAAAAATAGATTGTTACTGTCAAGGACAGTCACAATGAGTTCATAAAACCCAGAGAGCCGAAATGACCAGAAGCCAATACTTCTGAATCAAGACCCAGTGAAATTTTATATGTAATACTGCACTTATAGTTGATTAAATATGTTTGACATTGTTTGTCTTTCACGTTAGAAATGTGTTTGATTGTGAAAAGCCCACATTTACAGAATTTTTTAAAACTTATTGTTCCAAACAACCATAAGAAAACGAATTAACCAATTTTAGGAAAATTCTTGAGACTGTTTTTGATATTTCTTATCTTCAGTTAAAATGCACTTTAGCATCATATTTATCAGATACCAAAAAATTACAAATATTTACTAACTGAAAGAAATAAGCAGTTGTTGCTCAAAGTGGCTGAGAATTCCACTGTTAACATGTATAGACAAGAACAAAATAGTGAGTGGGAACTTTTTACTGTATTTTGGATGCTTGTTTGCAGTTTGGGCTGTTACTCTTTCTGTTAAGTATCAAATAAAATTATGAGGGTCTAGAGTCTAGAGGCTCAGTCAGGGTGAGTCAGGCTCAGAGGGTGAAAGAGGATGCATGTTTGAACAGGAAAATGATTGGATGCATTAGTGTGGTAGGAGAATTTAGGACTAATTTCCCCTAAACTGTCAAAACACACGGATGGGGCTTCCCCGGTGGCGCAGTGGTTAAGAATCCATCTGCCAATGCAGGAGACACGGGTTCGAGTCCTGGCCTGGGAAGATCCCACATGCTGTGGATCAACTACGCCCATGTGCTACAGCTACTGAGCCTGTGCTCTAGAGCCTGTGAGCCACAACTACAGAAGCCGTGTGCCTAGAACCCGTGCTCCGCAACAAGAGAAGCCACCGCAATGAGAAGCCCACTAGCTGCAACTAGAGAAAGCCTGCTCGCAGCAACGAAGACTCAACACAGCCAAAAATAAAATAAATAAATTTAAACAAAACAAAAAAACCCACTGAGGATGCCCTTTAACTTTCTAGGCAGCAGTGTTTGGGGGTTGTTCATTCTGATAGAACAGGGAAACTGGACCAGCACAAGGGTCAGTGAGCAGAGCAAAAGGGTAATTGGAGGCCTGGCATAGCATGGATTATTAGATTGCTCTTCAGCTAAGTACTCAATAGAAATAAGTAGTAATTAAGAAAAATTAAAGTGAAAAAATCATAACACTAACATCTCTAAAAAAAATAAAGCACAAAATAGCACCACTTCGTGGCCTATTAAAAGAGCACCACACAGTAGAGGTAGGTTTTCCAGCAGAATAGAGGAGCAGCTGTGATTCAACAAAAAAGTGAACCAGAACCTACCCACACACCCCCCCAAAAAAATGTCACCTGGAGACATTTTTCTTTCTATAGTTCAGTGAATGATTTAAAGATGTTACTCAGCATTTTATGGAATGGTGGAAATATTCTTAAATTATAACCAGCAATCAATTTTCAACTTTACTATTTCTAGAAACATGTCTGTCTAAAATGTTACAGAAAAGATGTCAACCTCTGTCTCTGATCTTGAAACAAATGCTGCAGGTGGCAGGAGCAAGCTAGAGAGTTTCAACTTTATTCAATACCACTGTGACTCTATTGTACCATCCATATTGGTAGAGCCAGCCCATTTACATAGGCATTTTCAGTGTCAATACTTTCATAATTCCCTATGTCCAAAATCAATTCTAAGTTCATTAATATCCTAGAACTTTTTTCCTGTGCAATTAAGAAAAAATAACAATGAGTTTTTACAACTGTTATGGCATTTTAATCCTGGATTCCCTTTTGGATAAATTACCTATCTTGTCACAGCCTGGTTTACACTGGGCCACCATAACACATTTATACAAGTAACATAATTGTATCCTGAACTCAGCTGCCAGCTGATTACATTTTCATTCATAACTCATCTCAATTGCCCTGCTCATTATTCTAGGTTAAAAAGGCTTTAGATAAAGGAAATCTTTATTTACTTACATGAATTAGATCTGAGTTATGCATTCTAACCTCCATTAACCCATTCTTAAATTACCCACCACTGACATGTGAAATCATTTAAAGCTCATTGATACTCATTCTATACAAAGCAATATATGTAAATAAAAGTTTTAAGGCTTTTGAGATATTAAACCGTAACAACATTTTTAAGATGTTGTATCTATACCTCTTTTTGCAAGGAAAAAATCCGTTTAATTACTAGGAAAAAATAACAGCAAATTCTGTATCTTTCACTACCTATCTCTTCTCTTTCTCTAGGGTCTTATGTCATCAGAGTAACTTAATAACAACCCTTCTTACAGGATTTGATTATTTGGGGTTAATAGTGCCATTATCAATAGAATGCTATATAATATTTAAATTGAAAGACTTTCTGAGAAATAAAACTAACCTGATTTTCATTCCCTTACATACTGTTCATATAAAATGTGAATTTACATATGAATTTTCAGTTCTGGAAAAAGAGAAGTCATTTGTCACTTTGGTTTGTAAATATATATTAAGGTCAGCATTTTCAGCTGACCTCAATGGCTTGACTAAATTTCAACTTATATAATTACTATTTGCCTATGCAAATCACCCCTTTAATTAAAATTGCATAATATAGGCCCAGTTTCATGATGTAAATTATGCTAATTTTTTTGAGTCATTAAACTTCACCAAGGATCGTCCATGCTTCTGTACTAGAGTTTCATGGATTTATTTCTAAATCATATAACTGGTGAATTGGGACACAAAGCAGCCATTTTGCTGCAGCAGCTTTATACAAATGATCCTACAAAAATATAAAAGCATACCATTTTATAACCCAGTAGTACAGACAAGCTATATCTATCATCCATATCCCTAGCCTCACCTAATTTTGACACTTTTGCTTTCTAAATGCCTATAGTGTTGTATTTTTATAGAAATGTGCTATTTATTTAATCAGAGAAGTAATTGCTTTCAAGTATGTTAGAATTAGGCTAATTTCTAAGACATTCTGGATCCAGTCTTCCCAAATTATTGTTATAGAAGAATCCCTGCACTGATGTGAAATACAATGTATTTGAAATTCAAATATAACAGAACTTGTGACCAGTCTGAAACATATGATAGTAGGAAAAAGTATAGAGAGATATACACTGTGACTTTATGTAAATGGTTAATAATGAGAAAATTATCTCACAAAAGCAATAGCAAAATTTCTTTAAAAACCATCTTTTATGCTTCCTCATTCCGAAGTTTTGCACCACATCAAATCCAGTCTCTCTACACACTCTGGCTTTACTATCCTGTTGCCCCGTCTTTCATTTTCTCTGTTTTCCCATTCACATCTACCTACATGCTCCTGCCCTGCCACTATTTCAGTTGCCCTTTACTGGTGTCCTAAATACCTTATGGGTGTCATTGGCATCCCTGTTTCATCTACTGTCCTTGCTGCTCACAGAGAAATCCTTCAGGGTTGTCACATTCCTATTGTAAAACTGAGAGTGACATGTATTCTTTTGCTGTCTCCCTTTTTTTCATTTGCTTTTTGAGAAAATGAGGGCTTGAGCTTATTTACACATACTAAGGGGAGAAAGCCAATAGAATTAGAGCAATTGAAAACATAAATGAAAAAGGTGATAATCAGAAGATCCTAGAATAAAAGGAAGGAGAAATGACGCTGAACTCTGATGAGAAATTAGCTTTAGGCAAGAGAGAATGTGGGTCATAGATGCTATCATAGAAAGGAAGGGGGGATGCCCACATGAGTTATCCTGATCTTAGGGAGACAAAGAAACAGATGATCTCTTAGGAGTAAAGAAAAATAGTAGTAGGTTTTTCTTGGCTTGCAAAGAATAAAAAAGGCGACTGAAAGTATACACCAGATTCAAGTGAAGTCAAATACTAAGGCCACATTACAAAATTGGAGAGAAATGACTTTGCTTTTTCTGAAACAATCACAAACCTCAGCTCATTCAGGAAAAGGAAACCACTATTGTTGTTTTCATGTTTCACTTTTTATTTCACTGTACTTCACCACAGAACTGAAATCACTCACAACTTCAGGGACAAGGACATCCAGGAAATCTATTATTATTATTATGGAAAACCTGAACAAACTTTTTGGCCAACCCAATAGTATCCAGCCTGTCTAGAGTAGAGATTTCAGACAAAGGTTGACACTGAACAACACTTTAACGTAATTTATTTTTATTTTTTATTTTATTTTATTTTACATCTTTATTGGAGTATAATTGCTTTACAATGGTGTGTTAGTTTCTGCTTATTAAAAAGTGAATCAGTTACACATACACATATGTCCCCATATCTCTTCCCTCTTGCATCACCCTCCCTCCCACTCTCCCTATCCCACCCTTCTAGGTGGTCACAAAGCACAGAGCTGATCTCCCTGTGCTATGCAGCTGCTTCCCACTAGCTATTTATTTTATGTTTGGTAGTGTATATATGTCCAAGACACTCTCTCACTTTCTCACAGCTTACCCTTCCCCCTCCCTGAATCCTCAAGTCCATTCTCTAGTACGTCTGCATCTTTACTCCCATCTTGCCCCTAGGTTCTTCATGACCATTGTTTTTTTTAAGATTCCATATATATCTGTTAGCATACAGTATTTGCTTTTCTCTTTCTGACTTACTTCACTCTGTATGACAGTCTTTAGCTCCATCCACCTCACTACAAATAACTCACTTTCGTTCCTTTTTATGGCTGAGTAATATTCCATTGTATATATGTGCCACATCTTCTTTATCCATTCATCTGTTGATGGACACTTAGGTTGCTTCCATGTCCTGGCTATTGTAAATAGAGCTGCAATGAACATTTTGGTACATGACTTTTTTTGAATTACGGCTTTCTCAGGGTATATGCCCAGTAGTGGGAGTCCTAGGTCGTATGGTAGTTCTATTTTTAGTTTTTTAAGGAACATCCATAATGTTCTCCATAGTGGCTATAATTTACATTCCCAGCAACAGTGCAAGAGGGTTCCCTTTTCTCCACACACTCTCCAGCATTTATTGTTTGTAGATTTTTTGATGATGGCCATTCTGACTGGGGTGAGATGATATCTCATTGTAGTTTTGATTTGCATTTCTCTAATGATTAATGATGTTGAGCATTCTTTCATGTGTCTGTTGACAATCTGTATATCTTCTTTGGGAAATGTCTATTTAGGTCTTCTGCCCATTTTTGGATTGGGTTGTTTGTTTTTTAATGTTGAGCTGCATGAGCTGCTTATAAATTGTGGAGATTAATCCTTTGTCAGTTGCTTCATTTGCAAATATTTTCTCCCATTAAGAGGGTTGTCTTTTCATCTTGTTTATGGTTTTCTTTGCTGTGCAAAAGCTTTTAAGTTGCATTAGGTCCCCTTTGTTTATCTTTGTTTTTATTTCCATTTCTCTAAGAGGTGGGTCAAAAAGGATATTGCTGTGATTTATGTCATAAAGTGTTCTGCCTATGTTTTCCTCTAAGAATTTGATGGTGTCTGGCCTTATTAGACCTAAGTAGGTTTTTAATCCATTTTGAGTTTTTTTTGTGTATGGTGTTAGGGAGTGTTTTAATTTCTTATTTTACATGTAGCTGCCCAGATTTCCCAGCACCATTTATTGAAGAGGCTGTCTTTTCTCCACTGTATATTCTTGCCTCCTTTATCAAAGATAAGATGACCATATGTGCGTGGTTTATCTCTGGGTTTTCTATCCTGTTCCATTGATCTATATTTCTGTTTCTGTGCCAGTACCATTCTGCCTTGATTACTGTAGCTTTGTAGTATAGTCTGAAGTCAGGGAGCCTGATTACTCCAGCTCCGTTTTTCTTTCTCAAGATTCTTTGGCTATTCGGGGTCTTTTGTATTTCCATACAAATTGTGAAATATTTTGTTCTGGTTCTGTGAAAAATGCCAGTGGTTGTTTGATAGGGATTGCATTGAATCTGTAGATTGCTTTGGGTAGTAGAGTCATTTTCACAATATTGATTCTTCCAATCCAAGAACATGGTATATCTCTCCATCTATTTGTATCATTCTTTCATCAGAGTCTTATAATTTTCTGCATACAGGTCTTTTGTCTCCTTGGGTAGGTTTATTCCTAGATTTTTTTTTTTTTTTGCAATGGTAAATGGGAGTGTTTTCTTAATTACTCTTTCAGATTTTTCATCATTAGTGCATAGGAATGCAAGAGATTTCTGTGCATTAATTTTGTATCCTGCTACTTTACCAAATTCATTGATTAGCTCTAGTAGTTTTCTGGTAGCATATTTAGGATTCTCTATGTATAGTATCATGTCATCTGCAAACAGTGACAGCTTTACTTCTTCTTTTTGTATTTGGATTCCTTCTATTTCTTCTTCTTTGATTGCTGTGGCTAAAACTTCCAAAACTATGTTGAATAACAGTGATGAGAGTGGGCAAACTTGTCTTGTTCCTGATCTTAGTGGAAATGTTTTCAGTTTTTCACCATTGAGGACGATGTTGCCTGTGGGTTTGTTATATATGACCTTTATTATGTTGAGGAAAGTTCCCTCTATGCCTACTTCCTGGAGGGTTTTTATCATAAATGGGAGTTGAATTTTGTTGAAAGCTTTCTCTGCATCTATTGAGAGGATCAGATGATTTTTCTCCTTCAATTTGTTAATATGGTGTATCACACTGATTGATTTGCATATATTGAAAAATCCTTGCATTCCTGGGATAAACTCCACTAAATCATAGTGTATGATCCTTTTAATGTGCTGTTGGATTCTGTTTGCTAGTATTTTGTTGAGGATTTTTGTGTCTATGTTCATCATGATATTGGCCTGTAGTTTTCTTTCTTTGTGACATCCTTGTCTGGTTTTGGTATCAGAGTGATGGTGGCCTTGTAGAATGAGTTTGGGAGTGTTCCTCTCTCTGCTACATTTTGGAAGAGTTTGAGAAGGATAGGTGTTAGCTCTTCTCTAAATGTTTAATAGAATTTGCCTGTGAAGCCATCTGGTCCTGGGCTTTTGTTTGTTGGAAGATTTTTAATCACAGTTTCAATTTCAGTGCTTATGATTGGTCTGTTCATATTTTCTATTTCTTCCTGGTTCAGTCTCAGAAGGTTGTGCATTTCTAAGAATTTGTCCATTTCTTCCAGGTTGTCCATTTCATTGGCATACAGTTGCTTGTAGTAATCTCTCATGGTCCTTTGTATTTCTGCAGAATCAGTTGTTACTTCTCCTTCTCTTGATTTGAGTCTTCTCCCTTTTTTTTTTTTGGATAAGTCTGGCTAATGGTTTATCAATTTTGTTTATATTCTCAAAGAACCAGCTTTTAGTTTTATTGATCCTTGCTATCATTTCCTTCATTTCTTTTTCTTTTATTTCTGATCTGAATTTTATGATTTCTTTCCTTCTGCTAACTTTGGGTTTTATTTGTTCTTCTTTCTCTAATTGCTTTAGGTGTAAGGTTAGGTTGTTTATTTGAGAAGTTTCTTGTTTCTTAAGGTAGGATTGTATTGCTATAAACTTCCCTCGTAGAACTGCTTTTGCAACATCCCATAGGTTTTGGGTCATCGTGTTTTCATTGTCATTTGTTTCTAGGTATTTTTTGATTTCCTCTTTGATTTCTTCAGTGATATCTTGGTTATTAAGTAGTGTGTTATTTAGCCTCCATGTGTTTGTATTTGTTACAGATTTTTCCTGTAATTGATATATAGTCTCATAGTGTTGTGGTTGGAAAAGATACTTGATACGATTTCAATTTTCTTAAACTTACCAAGGCTTGATTTGTGACCCAAGATATGATCTATCCTGGAGAATGCTCTATGAGCACTTGAGAAGAATGTGTATTCTGTTGTTTTTGGATTGAATGTCCTATAAATATCAGTTAAGTCCATCTTGTTTAATGCATCATTTAAAACTTGTGTTTCCTTATTTATTTTCAATTTGGATGATCTGTCCATTGGTGAAAGTGGGGTGTTAAAGTCCACTACTATAATTGTGTTACTGTCGATTTCCCCTTTTATGGCTGTTAGTATTTGGCTTATGTATTGATGTGCTCCTATGTTGGCTGCATAAATATTTACAATTGTTCTCCCTTCTTCTTGGATTGATCTCTTGATCATTATGTAGTGTCCTTCTTTGTCTCTTGTAATAGACTTTGTTTTAAAGTCTAATTTGTCTGATATGAGAATTGCTACTCCAGCTTTCTTTTGATTTCCATTTGCATGGAATAACTTATTCCATCCCCTTACTTTCAATCTGTATGTGTCCCTAGGTCTGAAGTGGGTGTCTTGTAGACAGCATATATACGGGTCTTGTTTTTGTATCCATTCAGCCAGTCTGTGTCTTTTGGTGGGAGCATTTAATCCATTCACATTTAAGGTAATTAGCAAAATGTATGTTCCTATTACCATTTTCTTAATTGTTTTGGTTTTATTATTGTAGTTCTTTTCCTTCTCTTGTGTTTCATGCCTAGAAAAGTTCCTTTAGCATTTGTTATAAAGCTGGTTTGGTGGTGCTGAATTCTCTTAGCTTTTGCTTATCTGTAAAGCTTTTAATTTCTCCATCAAATCTGAGTGAGATCCTTGCTGGGTAGAGTAATCTTGGTTGTAGGTTTTTCTCCTTCATCACTTTAAATATGTCCTGCCAGTTCCTTCTGGCTTGCAGGGTTTCTGCTGAAAGATCAGCTGTTAACCTTATGGGGACTCCCTTTTGTGTTATTTGTTGTTTTTCCCTTGCTGCTTTTAACATTTGTTCTTTGTATTTAATTTTTGATCGTTTGATTAATATGTGTCTTGGTGTGTTTCTCCTTGGATTTGTCCTATATGGCACTCTCTGTGCTTCCTGGACTTGATTAACTATTTCCTTTCCCATATTAGGGAAGTTTTCAACTATAATCTCTTCAAATATTTTCTCAGTCCCTTTCCTTTTCTCTTCTTCTGGGACCCCTATAATTCTAATATGGGTGTGTTGTTTTGTTTGTTTTTAAATTTTTATTTATTTATTTATTTGTTTGTTTTTGGCTGTGTTGGGTCTTCATTTCTGTGCTAGGCCTTTCTATAGTTGTGGTGAGCAGGGGCCACTCTTCATCGCAGTGTGCGGGCCTCTCACTGTTGTGGCCTCTCTTGTTGCGGAGCACAGGCTCCAGACGTGCCGGCTCAGTAGTTGTGGCTCATGGGCCTAGTTGCTCCACGGCATGTGGGATTTTCCCAGACCAGGGCTCGAACCCGTGTCCCCTGCATTGGCAGGCAGATTCTCAACCTCTGCAACACCATGGAAGCCCTGTTGGTGTGTTTAATGTTGTCCCAGAGGTCTCTGAGACTGTCCTCAATTCTTTTCATTATTTTTTCTTTATTCTGTTCTACAGTAGTTATTTCCACTATTTTATCTTCCAGATCACTTATCCATTCTTCTGCCTCAGTTATTCTGCTATTGATCCCATCTAGAGTATTTTTAATTTCATTTATTGTGTTGTTCATCGTTGTTTGTTTCATCTTTAGTTCTTCTAGGTTCTTGTTAAATGTTTCTTGCATTTTGTCTATTCTATTTCCAAGATTTTGGATCATCTTTACTATCATTATTCTGAATTCTTTTTCAGATAGACTGCCTATTTCCTCTTCATTTGTTAGGTATGGTGGGTTTTTGCCTTGCTCTTTCATCTGCTGTGTGTTTCTCTGTCTTCTCATTTTGCTTATCTTACTGTGTTTGGGGTCTTCTTTTCGCAGGCTGCAGTGTGGTAGTTCCCGTTGTTTTTGGTGTCTGTCCCCAGTGGCTAAGGTTGGTTCTGTGGGTTGTTTAGGCTTCCTGGTGGAGGGGACTAGTGCCTGTGTTCTGGTGGATGAGGCTGGATCTTACCTTTCTGTTTGGCAGGTCTGCGTCTGGTGGTGTGTTTTGGGGTGTCTGTGGCCTTATTATGATTTCAGGCCTTTTCTGTGGTAATGCATGCGTTTTTGTTCCTGTCTTGCTAGTTATTTGGCATAGCATGTCCAGCACTGTAGCTTGCTGGTTTTTGAGTGGAGCTGGGTCTTGACATTGAGATGGAGATCTCTGGGAGATTTTTGCTGTTTGATATTACATGGAGCTGGGAGGTCTCTTGTGGACCAGTGTCCTGAACTTGGCTCTCCCACCTCAGTGGCACAGCCCTGACGCCTGGCTGGAGCACAAAGAGCCTGTCCTCCACACAGCTCAGAATAAAAGGGAGGAAAAGAGAAAGAAAGAAGAAAAGAAAGAAAGAAAGAAAGAAAGGAAGGAATAAAGAAAGAAAGGAAGAAGATAAAATAAAATAAAATAAAGTTATTAAAATAAAAAAATAATTATTAAGAAAAAAAATTTTTAAGTAGTAAAAAAAAAGGACAGACAGAACCCTAGGACAAATGATAAAAGCAAAGCTATACAGACAAAAATCACACACAGAAGCATACACACTCACAAAAAGAGAAAAAGGGAGAAATATATATATGTATATCGTTGCTCCCAAAGTCCATCTCCTCAATTTGGGATGATTATTTGTTTATTCAGGTATTTCACAGATGCACGGTACATCAAGTTGATTGTGGAGGTTTAATCTGCTTCTCCTGAGGCTGCTGGGAGAAATTTCCCTTTCTCGTCTTTGTTTGCACAGCTCCTGGAGTTCAGCTTTGGATTTGGCCCCGCCTCTGCGTGTAGGTCGCCTGAGGGCGTCTGTTCCTGCTCAGACAGGACGGGGTTAAAGGAGCCGCTGATTCGGGGGCTCTGGCTCACTCAGGCCGGGGGGAAGGGAGGGGCACGGAGTGCAGGGAGAGCTTGCTGCGGCAGAGGCCGGCGTGACGTTGCACTAGCTGGAGGCGCGCCATGCGTTCTTCCGGGGAAGTTGTCCCTGGATCACGGGACCCTGGCAGTGGCGGGCTGCACACGCTCCCGGGAGGGCAGGTGTGGATAGTGACCTGTGCTCGCACACAGGCTTCTTGGTGGCGGCAGCAGCAGCCTTAGCGTCTCATGCCCGTCTCTGTGGTCCGTGCTGTTAGCCACGGCTCGCGCCTGTCTCTGGAGCTCCTTTAATCGGTGCTCTTAATCCCCTGTCCTCACGCACCAGGATAGAAAGAGGCAAGAAAAAGTCTCTTGCCTCTTCGGCAGCTCTGGACTTTTTCCCGGACTCCCTCCCGGCTAGCCGTGGTGCACTAGCCCCCTGCAGGCTGTGTTCATGCCGCCAACCCCAGTCCCCTCCCTGCGATCCAACCGAAGCCCGAGCCTCAACTCCCAGCCCCCACCCATCCCGGCGGGTGAGCAGACAAGCCTCTCGGGCTGGTGAGTGCTGCTCGGCACCGATCCTCTGTGCGGGAATCTCTCTGCTTTGCCCTCCGCCCTCTCCTCCGTGTCTCTGAAGCTTCCCCCCTCCGCCACCCGCAGTCTCCGCCCGCGAATGGGCTTCTAGTGTGTGGAAACCTTTCCTCCTTCACAGCTCCCTCCCACTGGTGCAGGTCCCGTCCCTATTCTTTTGTCTCTGTTTATTCTTTTTTCTTTTGCCCTACCCAGGCATGTGGGGAGTTTCTTGCCTTTTGGGAGGTCTGAGGTCTTCTGCCAGCGTTCAGTAGGTGTTCTGTAGGAGCTGTTCCACATGTAGATGTATTTCTGCTTATTTGTGGGGAGGAAGGTGATCTCCGCATCTTACTCTTCCGCCATCTTGAAGCTCTCGCCTAATGTAATTTAAATTTCAAGAAATCTTCTCCCTCAATTGCTAGTTCAGATTCTCTAGCTTCGTACAGAATCCTTTTATTAGAGTACAAAAGAGAAACAGAACCAATAGGATACATGATTCATATATATATATATGTATATATATATATATGACTCTGACAAATACAGGGATTCTGCAGAAATCTGTAGAAATCTTGATACATATGAGGAGATTTATTAAAGGAATTGGCTCACATGATTGTGGAGACCTCTCGTCGGCAAGCTGGAGAACTAGGAAAGCCAGTGGTGTTATTCAGCCCAAGTCTGATGGCCTGTGAATGGGTGGGTGATGGTGTGAATCCCAGTCTGAGTCTGAAAACCTGAGAATCAGATGAAGTCCAAGGACAGAATAAGATGGATGTCTCAGCTCAAGCAGAGTTGGAATTCAATCTTCCTCCACATTTTTGTTCTATTCAGGCCCTTAATGAATTGGATAACACCTACCCACATTTGCAAGACTGATCTTTACTCAGGCAACCGATTCGAATGCTAATCTCTTTCAGAGAAACCCTTACAGACATACCCAGAAATTATGTTTTACCAGTTATCTGGGCACCCCTTAGTCCTGTCAATTTGACACATAAAATTAACCATCAAAATTCCTACCAAGTGTTGCTATCAGAACTCCATCTGGCACTTCTATTTTCACCTAGGCAGTCTAAGTCCTTTCTCCAGGTGCTACTTCTTTCCAACTTGATGTTGTTACCTGTGCATAAAATGACAACAAAACTTTGCAGTAAAGGAGTCCCAAAGAAATACTATTGCCCCCAGTATTTGGTAACTAAACAGGTTGTTTTTCATAGACATCTCTTCTTAGGTTCCAGCAAAGAAACATAAGAACCTGTTTTCTTGAGTTTAGATCAAGAGATATAGGCTGATGATGGTACTATGCTGCATTTAGCATCACTACTCCACTTCCATGTCTATGGCTTTCCTGAAGACCCAAGCTCATTACATATGGCTACTTCTTGTCTGAAAATAATTGTACTGGGAAGCATATCAAAGTTAATGAAGATATGTAAAGTTCTGCCAAGTCTACTCTACTAGTGTTACAGACATTCATAGAAATGTGATTTCTATGTGATACCACACTAAAAAGAAAAACAAATACACATGACATATAGTCCCCTTTGTCCTAAATATTCCATTCCTTTGCTCCTATTAACTTCTTAAATTCAGGCTATTATCATCCCTATATTTATACTCACTATTCTTGTTTTCAGTCTCTTGCTAGACTTGAATCAAAAAGAAACCTTACAGTCATCAGTCTGCAAAAAGAAACGTATTGGTTAATAAGCTGAGGTATTCAAGCCACTCTGTAAAAAGAAAATTCCTAACATGGGGAGGGGAGAGAGGTAGTCCGTATATTCAAGCGTCTTAAAATTCAGGAGGGAAGTTCACTTCAACTGTTACTAACTTTCTACCCTTCAAAGAAAAGTGAACAAAGGTGTAGAAAATCAAAAAGGAAACTTTGTTCACACAGGGGAAGTGAGAATATATATTGTGTGTTCCTTTTGTATTCCTCTATTTGACAAAGAAGCAATTAAGCAGGTGAAAGAAAACCCCATGGAAACACAAACAGTAGAAGAAATTTGTCTAGAACATCTGTTTAAAATTTCTGAAGTCAGAAGAGTAGAGATTGATAAAGAGAAATATTCTCTGTAATCAGTTTAACACCTGCTCACTGAATCCCCTAATGCTCTTTTACTGTGCAGTGTTCTCCAAATCATGGATAACTCTGTCAATCAGGAAATCACTTAAATGAGGCCAAACCATCTTGTGGCAAAAACAACAGCAATAAAAACTGCAGGGACCATGGAACCCTTGAACATTGAAGATGTAAAAAAAGAAGAAAAACACAGAGTTTCATTTCTGTTTTTTGCAGTCCTTACTTAAGTGTTCCTTGTCTTGCTAATTTATTTTCAACAGAAAAGATACATTGCATTTTTCTATTGAGACCCCTTTTTCCCTTTCTTCCGTGACATTCTACTAAGATATATCCCTAGGTTTATAAGTAAAATCTATAAGAGTAATATTTTCTTCATGTCATGATCAATGTGTACTCTTTTTTCTGTGATTCTAGTCTGGTGGCTCACAGTATCATTGTTATTTGAAACAAAGTAGTCAGAGGAGAAAAATGGTCAGCTATCAAAATTAATTTATAGTTAAAAAACATTATATGAATTTTAAAGACAACTTACAAATTAAAATTTACAGAATTCAAAATTTCTTTTTTTTGACAAATTGTTTATTAAAAAAATGCCATTCATGTTCATGTGACAGTTTTACTTATTTATATTTTCAATTTTAGTATAATGACTGCTGAAATTTCAGCATTCTGATGACTGCTGCTTTTGCCCAAAGATAAATATGAAATTATGTGTAAATATTTTTTCTAACCTTGTAACTGCTTTGATTATTTTAATTCTGTTCAAATAATGGTTTATTTGTTTGGTTTTTCAGATACTGTTAACAGATGGTAACCAGACAACAATATAGAAACAGAAAATCTGTGTTGTCAAGCTTTGAAATTTTAATAAGATTAAACTTGAATTTCATTTCTGACTCTATAAATAATTTTACCAATTTTCCTACAAAAAGGTATATTTACATTTGAATATCCTAAATTGATAGCATTTACAGTTTATGTTCAGGTATGAAAAGAAAATAATAGAAAACAGCAAAAGAAGTTTACTTTTTGCATAAATTCAAGTTTTCATAGTTGTTTTAGTTGGTGGGACTACAAAAGATTGTTGTCTTTCATTGTAGGTTTTAAATAAATGTAATTCTGAAATTCATAGAAATAGGCTCAAATAATGCCTTTAAGATAGGATTCCCAGTACAAGAAGGAATTACATTCTCTGTAACTAGTTGAGTCCTTCAGTTGAATAAATTTGTTTGTGAGTCAACTAACTGAACCTGATGTCAGAATCACTGTGTTCTGGTCATGGCACTGCTGTTTCATTTCTCTAAGTCCTATTTCATCAGCAACAAAAGTGAGGAATTTAACTCAAGTTGGGTTTTATATCATGTCAGTATCATATGTATTCATTTCCCTCAAGCTGTTCCTGCCAGACCATGTCCTATGGTGTGTGCTCAACGTTGGCCCACAGATAACACGCAGAATGTCATGTTGGCCTACTCAACCACAGAGAAATCAGAATCCCAGTACATCAAAAACTCTCAACGTTTTGAAAACTGATTGATCTAGAATCGGAACAAACATTACTGACCTATGCCTAAATTTGATGGTGACTGACAGTTCTACAATATTCCTGGCTGGCATCCCTGTTTAAGCTTATGAGTATACTGGACTGCTACCTGACCTCTGTTCTCTCTCCATCCTAACTTACACCCCAGAAGCCTTGCTAGGGCCTGCTTCCTGCCTCCACAATGTCAGTTTCCAGACATATCATTTATCAAGTTCTGATATAAAAAGACTCCTCACTTAGTTAAGGAGGAAAACTTGGATTGCATGTACTTCTATTGACCTTTCCATTTATTGACATTGCAATTGGTAGCCACTTAATCAAAACTATGCCACGCCCTGTTTGGTCCTGATTATGTGTGCTTTACCTTACATAAGAAAACTTCATGGAGTGTAAGACGTTATTATGGAAAGAATAGTGGGAGTTGGGAGACCTTTTATCACCATCCATATTTTACCTCTTTAAAATTGAATTGGCAAAATGTAAGCCCAGCCACTGCCACCTGTTGGTTTCTTCATGAGTTCAGGACTGTGACAGTGGCTTATTTTCTAGGCAAATCCTTAATTAGATTACATTTTTTTTATAAAAGATACTACATTGCATATGTATTGACATTCTGCTTCACTTTTAGAATATCTCTACTCCTCACATGAATCTTTCAAAGTAGGTATTATGTAGTCATTTGAGGCTCAGAAAAACTAAGTAAATAGCCCTTAATTAGAATGCTAGTTAGTGGCAAAGCTAGCATTCAGACCATATCCTTTTGTCTATAAAAGTTGTGTTGTTTTCTACTACCTATTTTCTTCCCATTTTGCTTTAAAAAAAATCTCTTTATTTCTCCAGGCAACTGCAGCTAAAATTATCCACTACATATTAACCCCCCGTCCCATTTTTAATAGTAGCTCTCTGCTGTCTGATAACTCTCCCTGGATATTGACTTAGTGGCTGATTTTTATTATTATTTAAAAGCCTGTAACATTTCTTTCTGTTCCTTACTTATTTCTATAAGACAAGATCCTGACTAAAGTAGTCCTTCTGGAGACGGAGAAGAGAGAACCTCTGTTGAAACTAGCTGTCCCCAGAATTGTTCTCATACATGGTTAACTAGTAGGTATTCAATAAATATTTGTTGAAGAATCAATGAGAGATGGACCTAACAAAAATTGATGCTTTATAAATAAAAGTAGTTTTAGGGCACAATCAAACCTGTTTTCTTTATATTTACCCTTTGACAGATTAGGTCTGCCAACTGTAGAACATGAGAAAACAAACACATGGTGGGCTTGGGCAAGGAGCATGTCCCCATAATGCCTCTTTATATATTTAATCAATCAGATCAATTTTGGGTAACTGAGTTCTTTTCTTGTGTTACAAATTCCCTTAAGATAGTTCAACCTATAATGCATTTATATTTGTGTCTACAGCTTTATAAAGTGAATGCAAAAGATGGGATCAGCTTCAGTGGAAGTGGAAAGGGAGCAGGAAGGGAAATGCAAGAAGAATGAGTATGTTATCTGGTTTCTTTCCATTTCTTTCACTCCATCATGATTAGATTACTTGATGGATTTTCCTTCTCCAAAGAATCTACAAAAGTTATCTTGAGAATTTCATGCAATATATATTGTTAAGCTATCAACAAAGCACTTAATATTATCCTTGAACCAAATGTAGGATAATGACTAACACTTTTTATAAATTGGCAAACATTACTATCACAGTAGTGTTTATAAAGCTTCAGTTACACATATGGGAAAATTATTGCAGGATGATATATCTTGCAAGGAATAAACCAAGACAGACCTATCTGATTCAGATTTTGAACTAAATGCTAGACTCTGTGTAACAGTTGGTCTTAATTGATTTCTTTGGATGGACATCTCTCTAAGTATGTAGAAAAATCATTATTTATATAACTGACTAAGCAGGAGAATTAATGCCATCCATCAACACTTATGAGACTTTCTAAAATCATGTCTTCATTCATTTACAATTACATAACCAGCATTAATAACATGTCACAGATGAGATATGTCACAGAGAAATAGAGCACTTTAGTCTTCACAGATATATTACTGTAGCCAAGAGATATAGATAATGTTATTCCACTCTAAGGGTGTATATACCACAGAGACTGCCGATTCAACGTTTTATTCATTTTACAATGAACAAAATTCCAAATTAGATTAACATGGGAATTTGGTATCATGCATACAGTTCTTATATTAGGCTTTTGAGAAGCTCTGCCTGTATTCTCAGTTGAAACCTGCAAACCTGAAGTCCGCAGGACTTTAAGATTCCCTCACTGAGCAGGGAGAATGAGACTTCAGATCTCTGTCCAATAGACTGAACAGTAACATCTCAGTAGAGTGATGCTTATTACTCCTTATTCCAAAACACAGGGGGCATTTCTAGTGAATCACAGAGTAACAGTAGAATGTGTTCACTGCTGCCCTGGCTCATGGGAAGATTTCCAGCTGGTTATTCTCATCTCTATTTGGTTTAGCCAATTAATCTTTTCTTTCATGGATGTAACCAGATCAAAACACACACACACACACACACACACACACACACACACAAACTATACCCTGAAGAGGCTTAAATGTCTAAGCGTATTTTCCCAACTTGATTATATTCTCAGCTGCAGATTACTTCTAAGACCATTTTCACTCATTGTTTAAACAACAACCTAAAATTATTTAAGTGACTTAATACCACTTTCCAAATGCCAGGGGAGAATCAAAAGAAGTGAAAAATTTTTTCATTAATGGAAACCAGTGAACATAGTAAAAAAGAAGCAAGGGAACAATTCCTATGGAGCATATAAGCAAATGTGTAATAGTTTAACCATAATTTTGAGGTGTGTGCATATGTGTATTTGTATGTGTGTAAATGCTTTTAAAATGTAAAATAAGAATTGGTGTGGAGTTATGAGGGACTCAGCTAAAAAGCAACCTCAGTGAGATCTCTAAACACTGAATCTCAGTAGGTCCCACCTCATGATTCTTTATTTCAATTCACTGTTTCCTTTATTGTGCTGCACATTTTATAATTACTGGTCATTTCTCTCTTGTATGCCTCCCCCACTAGATTTTAAACTTCTTAAAGTCAGGGATTTGTTTTGTTCACTATGTACCACCTAGAGCCTAACAAAGTGCTTGTTGCAAATAATGCTTGTTAAGTGATCAAAGTAACAAAGATATGGAATTTAAAATTTCACAGGTGTTTTTTTTTTTCTTCTTTATGCTTGCTATAGTTCAGTTGAAGGTCCAGAATACTTAAAAAAAATCTTACAGTACTATGTGGGTAGGAAAAAAGATACAGCTGAAGCTGAAAAGCCATTTTTTAGGGAGAAAGTACTTGTGCTTTCTTCATTAAGTATCCACAAATGTGCAAGGCTCTATGATAGATTCCAGGTAGAGAAATATGCCCTTGCCATACAATAGCCCATAACCAATTGGGGAGATTGACAGCTAAACAAACAATGTCAATATAACATGGTTCTCTGTTGTATGAGAAAGACTCTCAAGATAAGAAAGACATGTTTTCACAGAGATGACCTTTAGTTTTGGTCATTAATGTTGAGTAAACTTTTTATTAGTGAAAAGAAAGAGAAAACACTCCCTAGAAAAAGAGACAGCAAAAGGGCACAGCATGGTCATGAATACAAAGCAATTTAATGCAGCGTTTCTTGAATGTTCAGGATAGATGGGAATGAAAAGAGAAAAGAACAGAAAATGCTTGGTCCTTAGTTATATTTAAGGTGTTAATCTACTGTTTTCCATCTTCACCAAGATTATGATTAATAGCAATGATTTGAGTGGAAGCAAGTGGAGTTTGGATTACGATTTTAAAGGAGATTTTAGACTTCCATCATTGCTAATCTTAAAGAGCAGGACAATCAACCTCTTTCTATAATTTAGATCAGCTTGATAATGAAGAAATAGAATATATACTACTTTGAGGTCTTTTTCTTTCTAATTTTATAACACCTTATGAAAAAATAACTATTTGTAATTTACTGTGTGAAACTCAAAGTTTAAGACTATACTTCTGGAAATGTGAATTCAAAAACCTGAATCCTTATTACAATTGTTTTTCTATAGTTTACATTTACAGAAGCTTGCAACTTTCTTACTAGAGCCCAAATATAAAATTTTACTTGAAATGAGTATAAGTATTCTTATTTCATTTATCACTTTTTACATGGTAAGTAAAAAACCCTGAATTTTCAGAGACAAGGACAATTGTTTCACTAATCCCCTAAAAGGTGTCATGCTGCCATTTCTGTACATGTTTGGAAACTTTACATAGACCTCTACATAATGAATCATTCACATACATAATCCACTTCTTTTTAAACTTTGGGATAAATAAGGATCACCCAAAAATAATTTAAAAATTCACAATTTACTACATTAGAGAAAAATGCTGAGAGGAAAATATAATATTCAATAACTCAAGGCTAGACTTTAACCTGGTAGAAATAAGCAGAGACAATGTGGAGAGGAACTGGGGCCCCCAGGGCCTGCACTGCAGGTTGGTCTTTCAATTGCTGCAATCCAGAGTGATGGGCTGTAGAATCATCACCAAATGGTTCTCCTATTTTTTTTTTTTTTCCACTGAGGAGATTAAAGATACCTCAAGTAATGTGCTCATGTTCTGTACTCTCCACATGGGAATTTTCATTACATCAGTTACTGTACTCCATGTCTCTCACATCATACACACACACATCTTACAAGGTGACCCTATCCTTCTTTCTTCCACACATCTCTCTTCTCCCACACTCTGCTTTCTATCTAAATTATTTCCTCATATCCACCAATCACTCAGAGCCAAATTTCTCAAGACACTTTATTTTCATTTCCTTACCATGTACGTTCAAATTTGTCTTTAAGGATATTTCCAAGAAACATAAAAGACATTGAAATTTAAGTTTTCATTTAAAAACTTTTCAATTAGGCCTGTGTAGTGTCTGAGTTGCCCTGTCCTTATACAGTTCTAGAAATGTCCCAATCTTTACTCAAATAAGTATTCTCTGTTAAGTGTACCCATTTTATTACTCTTTCCCATTCAATTCTCTCTGCACTTTGCCCTTTATCACTTATATTGCTTGTTTTCCCTTCTTTTCTTTATTGGCTATTACCCAACAGCTCAAAATGTGAGCTCCCACTTTCACTAGGAGCTTCACATCTGTCCACACACACACACACACATGCAACACATGTTCACACACATCTCCCTTTCTAAACATTCTATCTCTCTCATATCTCTCAATTCCTCAAAGTCAAATTTCTCAAAAGACACTCACTGTCACTATTTCCTTATGGACTCCCTAATCCCCACCCCAATTCATCATTCAAAGGAAAACAGTGACCCACAAACTGAAAATCAATTCACTCCATGTCTCCGTAGCACTTTGCTAACTTCACCCCAATGCACACTCTTCCTTCACCTATACATTTCTGTGGGCTTCTAGGAAGCTCCCTAACCACTGGTGAGAAGCCATCTCTGTCTTTCCTTCATGGCCTTAAGAGAAGGTGGCATACAAGCTGGACTTTATTCCACTTAGGTTTCTCTACACTCTTCCCCTCCTTTCAGAGACCGTGCCTACTGGAGGCTTTGGAGGCTCAAGTCCAAATTTCTGTAATTCTGTGGTAGTATTACAAAAATATCTGAGCAGAATCTAACCAAAATAACGTCATGAAAGAATCAATTGTTATAGCAGCTATGTTCTTGCTCAGTTTCTTTGTAATGACTCAGTTACTCAACCAAAAGCCCCATCAGGAGAAATTTGAAAGGTAGAACACTCTGCAGCTCCATGAACCTCTGTGATGACAATATATTACCCATAGTCTGCCCCAGGTCATCTGTTAAAACAGAGGACAGGGTGCATGCCAATTTACCTGCTCTGAGGTGAAATGTGAAGAGTAAACACATAAACAAAACCAAGAACCTAAATAAGATCATCAAATGGCTTCCAGAGAAGAAACATGCACTCTGAAGTATGGATGACAAGGAAGACTGACATCTAAGAGGAAATTTTTGTAACATTTTCTCTCATGTCTTTGAAACAAATACCTATTTTTGAAACTTGATTTTAAAAAGCTTCTTTCCAATTTACATTCTAGAAATATGAGGTCTACAACTGATCAACTTATTATTACAGGGACAGTAACTTGATAGAGTATAGTCTTCCTCATGACCCAGATCACTGTGCAGGCAAAGAGCTGTGCAGGTGGCTAGAACAATGGTGAAGATAAGTTATTTTGCTATTACTACTGAGCCTTTGTTCAAGATAAGAGTGTTTTTTGTTTGTTTTTACTGAAGAATACCATGAGACATTTGTTACAAACGCAACATGTAAAAATATTTTTCAGACATTGAAAAAAAAAGACTATGCCCCTCTTTGACTCTTTAATGTCTCAAAATAATTAGGTTCCAATAACTAATTTCACTTCTGATCATATAAATAAATATCTCCATTTTAAACCAATATGTACTATTATAAAATCTTTAAAATATCTCTTGTTTTTTATGTTTGTTCTTAAATTTTCTAGGTGTTTAAAACCAACAAGTAAACAGGGTCACACTATGACTATAACAATGTAAGAGTAAAAGGCTACACAGAACATTCTTCTTTCCCTTGGAAACCTGTATAGATTGCAGGAAAAAAGTGTACAGCTATTCATAATCATTTTTTAGTTGTCAAATAAGTTATCATCACTATGGTTGCTCATGAGTTTCAATTAGCATAATAAATATCTTCAATATTATCTCAAGGAGAATTTTTTCTTTTGAAACCAATACATTTTAAAAATTCTCAAAATTACTTGGATACCATATCATTTAGACAAAATATGTAACACTACATAACTAGATCTTATTTGCATGTCCCTTTAATATTTGCTTATTAATGAATACTAATATTCTCTTTGCATGAGGAAATTATGTAATAAAAATATGAGATGCCTTTCTAAAACCATATAATCAGGGAATACTGGTATCATTTCAGGCTGAGTAAGTATGACTTAAGGCAATACTTAATTATCGACATGCTTAAAGAATATGTTCATAAAAGGCTTGAATTAATTAAAGTAGTCAAAGGTGTGTGTCCATTTACTACTCTTTATGCACTCCAATTTTGATTTGATTCACTTGTCCACATGTTTCCACTGCTACTCACAGAATTCTCTTAATGTTAAAACATTTTAGTAAAAAAAAAATGTATATTTGCTTCCCACTAGTAAATAGTAAAAATTATTCAATTGCAGCTTAGTAGCTTATTAATATGGATTTGATCCAGTGGTATGGCTGTTTGACTACATGAAAAAGATTTATTGTCAAGTCTGATGTCATTGACAAATACTCTCAGCATTCCCTTGTAAATAATATGTATCCATTCTAGTTTATTCACTGGTAAAAGTAAGTATAGCACTTAAAAATCATTTACATTTACACTTGAAAAACATGGACATTATTTGCTACTTTAAATTAATTTAATCCAATGTTGACTTCATTTAGCAATAACTATTTCTAGTTAAAAGACATGATTTCAATAATCATTTTTAAAATAATTAGACTTTAGGGAAATTGAGCATGACATGAAAGTTAAAAGAAGAGCTGTATTTTCCCTACTTTTGGTAACACTAGGGTTGGAAGACAGAAAAAGGTCAAATTTCAGGTGGGTCTTAAAAAGGATTTTACCCAGGCACTGCGTGATCCATGTCATCCAGTTGTCTCCCAGTTGTAACAAAAGTCAAAAACAAATAAAATGGATATTAAAAAGGAAACAGTAAACCAATCTATTGATATTTGAAGACAAAAACATAACTTTTTCAACTTACTGAATATGTTAATGGAAGCAATTCTCCCTTTATATCTTTTTGCTGGGAGGGATGCTATACAGTTTTTTGTTTCGTTTTATTTTTTTACCTTACCAAAATTTACATTCTGTTCTCTCTGGGTGGCTTGAAGACAAAAGCTATTTGTTTGGTCATTCAATGACAAAATAGTAATGTGGTGGAGGACAATTTAATCTATTTTGTCTTTTCTTACTCACTACCTATATACCTCTATTTCACTCCCTTATCTTCACTATTGCAATGCCAATCAGCCAAAAGGGGAGAATGAACCAGAAAGAGGTTGTCAACATGCAATTTCGAGACTATAAAGCTGCAACAATTGCTTCTTAGGGTAAAACCTATCGAGGCAAAAGTAAAAAGGTTATAACTCTACTGGCTCCTTGAAGGAATATGAAAACAGAGGCTCTGTGGTCAGTTTACAGCATAGAAGGGGAAGTGAGGAGAACTCAAATTTGGCAACTCTGATTTCACTGCTTTTTTAGGGGAGAAAGTGTTGGTATCAAAGGACTTAAACCCTCAGTTCCTGGACAAGCATAAATGTATTGAAAATGATTCAATTAGCAACTCCAAACAATTTTAGATGTACCAAGCAACCTTCTAAATATAATTTGATTCCCCATGTTTTATTTATAATTGTAAATTAATAATTTGCAATTCTCATTTATTGAAGAAAATTTAAGTTGGGGCACAGTTTTCTATCTCAATATATTGTTTAAGCGAGTCCTTTTGCCCTAGGCAAGGAACATGATCTGAATTGTGTTTAATAGATACTAATGTGGTGGTCTGAGCAAAATTCAACAGAGAAGGGAGAGACTGGGAACAGAGACCAGTTAAAAGGAGTAGTTTGAGACTTAGTAAGGCTGTAGAACTTGGAGAAATCAAATGGTTAGGTAAAGGATAAATTAAAAATGAAAGCACACAGGTAGCATGTAATATGGGACAAGACATAGGAGAGTAATTTATGAATAAAAATAGTAATCCAAATTTAGTGGTCCAGCAGTTAAGACTCACAGCTTCCACTGCAGGGGGTGAAGGTTCCATCCCTAGTCTGGGAACTAAGATCCCTCATGTCACAAAGTACAGCCAAAAAAGAAAAAGAGAGTTTTGCTTTGTTTTGATATTTGGTTTGGTATGAACAACTTTATAGACTGATAAGAAGAATAAACAAGGATTTTATAGATATTATTGGTGCAAAATTTTTTAAATGTTGTCTATTTTATATTAGAGTTTTTTAATATAAAATATTAATAACTGAAAAGAAACTTTGTTACTGTTTTCTTTCCATAGCAAAAGGAAAGGAAAGGGACCAAATAATTTTAACTCTTGCATTTTTTTAGTCTACTTCTCTACTGGAATAATAATTTGTGCACATTAAAATAATTATAATAATTTCAGAAATAGGCTACTCTTTTTCAAATGTAAAGGAAGAATGGTAGTAAGCTACTAATTATTTTAATTAACTGAAGAATCTTAGAATATTAATTATAATTTTTTACAGTATATCTTTATCTCATTTTTTAAATCAAGTGATGACAACCTTAGGTAATGGATACACAATTAACTCCTCATGTATTTGTCTCTCAGGGCGTACTTCAACTCTCCATATATCAACCTAGGTTACTTTTTTGTTTTGTTTAATTAAGTATCAGGTTTTAATATCTTTTTAGTGTCCATCATGTAACTGCATGAGCAAACTGGAATTGCTGACAGTCATTAATTCCTTCATCAGACTCAAAGTTAATTTTATCTGCTATTGTCTCACCAAATAATAAATATAATTAGAATCAAATGTAACAATAAACATATACCCATCTCTTCCATTCAGGACCAACATTTTAGAAAGACTAATATTAAGAAATGATTTGGCTTTCATTTTTAAGATTGTACTAATTCAAATTATTAGCCTGTGTACACGTGTACCACATAAACAAATGAGTCATCTGTCTTTCTCATCCATGTACCATTTTATTTTATTTTATTCTGAGTAATCACTAAAAAAATTAGAATGAAACCTGTAACTTCATTTCAAAGATAACAATATACTAAAATGTGGGAATGCTGAATACAACTCAGAACTGGATGAGCAATAGGGTGGGTAAAGGAGGGAAGTGAAGCTGCATAAAAAGTAAGTGAAGACAAAGTGATAAGTTGAATTGATTAACTTCACAATAAGAAGCAATTCAGTACTATAGAATATGCAGTATGGATCAAAGAACTCCTATTTTTCTGGATAATAGAATAATCATTCTGCAGAAAGAACTATTATTTAAATTTCATTTGCAGGGGAGGTAAGACACTTCCATTGCTAATGATTTAGAAACATCATTCTTGTATGTCTTGTGTACAGTGAGCAAATCCAAATTTCCATGAATCTCAAACATTAAGGAAAACATAATTGCAATCCATTTTGTATAATGAAATATAAAAGAGCCATATAATTGTTATCTTAAATTTATAAAGATGTACCATAGGGGCAGAAAAATGTACCTAAAATTCATATAGAATGACCCAAAATAACCAAAGCCACAATTGAACAAAAGAACAAAACTGGAGGCTTCACACTCCCTGATTTCAAATTATATCACAAAGCTATAGTAATCAAAACAGTATACTACTTGAATAGAAACCAACACATAAACCAAAGGAACAGGATAAAAAGCCCAGAAATGATCCCACTCATATGTGGTCAACTGTCTTTGACAAGGGCACCAAGAATACAAAATGGGGAAAGGATAGTCTCTTTGATAAATGATGTTGGAAAAACCAGGTGTCCACATGCAAAAGAATGAAATTGGAACCATATCTTACACCACACATGAAAATCAACTGTAAATGTATTAAAGCCTTAAACATAAGACCTGAAACCATAAAATATCCAGGAGAAAACAAGGAAAAAACTGCTTGACATTGGTCTTGACAATGATTTTTTGCATTTGACAACACAAACAAAAGCAAAAATAAACAAGCAGAATTACATCAAGCTAAACGGTTTCTGCACAGCAAAAGAAACAATCAACAAAATGAAAAAAACAACCTACAGAATGGGAAAAAATATTTGCAAACCATATATCTCATATGGGATTAATAACCAAAATATATAAGAAACTCCTATAACTCAATAGCAAAGCAAACAAATCACCACCAACAAAAACACATAAAAAAACCCCACATAGCAACAACAACAAAAAATCCTAATTAAAACATAGGCAAAGGACCTGAACAGACATTTTTCTAAAGAAGACATACAAATGGTCAACAGATATATGAAAAGGTGCTCAGCAAATCAAAACCACAATGAGATATCACCTCATACCTGTTAGGATGGCTATTTGACTATTAAAAAAAAGGGGGAAAAGGGGTTGGTAACAAATATTGGCTAGGATGTGGAGAAAAGGGAACCCTTTTCCTTGGTAGTACTGTAAATTAGTATAGCCATTATGAAAAGCAGTATGGAGGTTTCCTCAAGAAATTAAAAGTATAACAACTACTATATGATCTAGCAATCCCACTCCTGGGTATTTATCCAGAGAAATTGAAATCAAGGTTTTGAAGAGATATCTGAACTCCCATGTTCATCACAGCATTATTCACACTAGTCCAGATAGGAAACAACCTAAGACCCATAGATTGATGAATGAATAAAGATGTTGCATACACATACAATGGAATATTGTTCAGTCTTAAAACAGAAGGAAATCTTACCATTTGTGACAACATGGATGAACCTGGAGGACATTATGCTAAGTGAAATAAGCCAGAAACAGAATTATAAATACTGTAGGATCTTACTTATAGGTGGAATCTAAAATAGTCAAACTCATAGGAGTAGAGAGTGCAGTGGTGATTGTCAAGAGGTGGGGAGAGGTGAAAATGTAGAGATGATGGTCAAAGGGTACAAAGTTTTAGTTATGCAAGATAAATTCTGGGGATCTATTATATAGCATTGTGTCTATAACTAACAATACTTTATTATGTACTTAATATTTTCTAAGACAGTAGACATTACATTAATTGTTCCTACCACAAAATAATAATAAAGAGGGTTGGAGGAAACTTTGGGAGGTGATGGATATGCCTAAGACCTTGATGGTGGTGATGTTTTTACAGGTGTATATTTATCCAAATTCATTGAGTTGTATACATTAAGTATGTAGAGATTTTTGCATTTCAAAAACAAAAAAATAAATAAATGAATGCTTCAATTAAGGGTGCTAGTTTAATATAGTAACTTTATTAGGGCTTTGTGTGAGTTGTAGTTGAAGAGGTTAGAGAGAAATGATTTTAGGCTAGTATACAGGGATCTTCAAGTTTTCTGAAAGATAGATGAAATACAACATATTTTTTTCAAAGTTTTCTATTCCTGGGCACTCTTCATTTATTTTTAACTTTCTCTAATATAGCTGAGGCTCAATGTAGAATACATAACAATCACATGTCCTTAAATGTGATTTTTATAGGCATTTTGTGATTAATAGAGGGATGTATCACAGCTGTGGAGATGCTGGTGAAGGGTTGTTGTTTGAAAAGTATATCCTTCATTATTATAATAGAAGAGGAATTAAAAGTCTCAAAAGTCTTCTAGTAATATGTAAATTTTTGTGTTGATGTTAAATTAGAGACCTTATTAGATTTGGTTTTACACATATGTTAAGATTTCAATGCTTTTCAAGTTTTCTTGCAAAATGATTGGTCTTAAATACCCTTTCCATGGCTGACAGTACTCACTAACCACATACTTTGAGTATGGGCCCTGATGGTCATGTTCATTGCTCTGTTTGATCTCCTACCCTGCACCTTTTCTTCATGACAGCAAGGGAGTTGGAGCAGTGGTTGCTAGGAATATGTCTGGAAGTGGTTCTTATTCTTGGATGTTTAGCAGTAAAATAACTTAAAAGAGGAGAGACTGAACCACCTACATATATGAAACAGAATTCAAACGAAATAAGTCCTCAACTCCAGCAGTAGCCTCTCCAAGACCACATGGAATTAGTGAACGTGTGACAGAGGGGAAATCAGAGTATGAAGAAGCAGTCTTAACTGATTGTAATTATCATTTTACTTTTGCGAGATTTTACAAAAATAAATGACCATGAGAGTGCATTGCTGGAACTCCTCTCTGGTTCTAGAAAGGGGCCAGCATAAGTGAAATTAAGTTTCATTAGCACCATACTAAATGTACCTCTGAGCCCCAGCTGAACATAGCTGCACTATGAAGCAAACAGGAATGAAGTACTCATGGGGAAAATGACGGACGAAGAAAGCAAAGCTCGGCTTAAAGAAGAGAGCTTTAAGAAATGCAGCCAGTGACTCTGGGGGCAGAGACTGAGCATGAGCATCACAACTTAGGCATTTCAATTTGCCCTCCTTTGCAAAATCACTTGAGTGACCGTGACATTGGAATTAGTGGGAATCACTTCACTTTACAGATATTTATTGGGTGCCTATTATGTTCAATGCACTGGCTATTTTTCCTCAATCTATATAGCAGGCTAGGGTAATGAGATTATACATTACATAGATTATAAAAACAAGGGCCTACGTTATGAGAGTAATAAAACATAAATTAGGTATGACAGAGTTGATTTAATGGAGGAAATTATTTTATCTATTTGAGAGGATCAACTTTTCAGTAGTATATAAACTTTGAGGGGTCTTGAAAGTTAAAAGGTTTAAGAGAAGAAAATCCAATGAAGATAAGAGAGGCCAACATGAGTAAATTTGTTTTGGAAGTTAAAATTCACAGGGATATATACAGCCCAGCATGCAAGATTTTTTGACAATCTCTTAGCAAACATTCCTATGCCGACTTCCTATGCCACACTGGTATCTCCCAAACATAAGGCTCACCTTCAGACTCCTGTGTCATTCACCTTCAGTTCTACATGCCAGGAACACCCCTGTCCATTCACCTCTGCCTGGTTACCTCCTATTCATGCCTCATATTCCATTTCAGTGTCGCTCTCCAGTAAACTCCTCCTGCCTTGTCCATAGCATAATAAATTACTCTTCCCTATGTATCTTCCTAGCATTTTGTATACCACATTTTGTGTCTAACTCTGCCTGCTAAACTGAAGTCATTGAGGTTTGGAATAATGATTCATTCTTTTTGTAACCTCTATGTGCTTAGCATAGTGCTTTAAGTTCAGAAGAACTTGATAAACATTTGATGAATGAATGAAGAAAGAGAATTTTAAAATATGCCATGGTCTGCCAATATCCCTGAAGGGTCTTCTTTCCTTGCTGTTTTATTTGTGAGAAAAATAGCAGTTAAACTCATTCTATTTTACATTGTATTTTACTAAAAAGAAAGAAGAAAATACAAACTTACTAAAAAACAAAGAAACAAATGCTGAAGTGAGTTTTATGTATATGTATAGATATATATTGATACATGTATACATACACATATACATTATATGTATTTTATATATATATATATATATATGTTTAAAGGCCTAAAGAAAATATGCATCAAGAACACATTGCTCATAAACTAAGGGAATAAAAATGTGTAAATCTGTTGAAATTGCTAAATACTCCAAATTCTCTGCCTCATCCCTATTCATTGACTTGCATTTTTATTACCATTATGAAAAGAATAGGAAAGTAACCGTGAGTTTTAATATAGTCTGCCTAAATGTGCATGTTGATTGCTTTCCTTTCCAAGGTCTATAATGATTTAAGGCGGGGGGAAAAATTTGATTGCTAAGTTATGGTCAACTGCATTACGTGATGCATTGATAAGTTCAAAATAAGGTTGATAAAACAAACTATACTGAATTCTATCCCCTCCCCCCCAAAAAAGAGAAAACCTTCCATTTTACTGGAACTACTAGGTCTCAATGTGCAAACTCTTATGAAAGTGAGTGCAAAGTGGAAAATACAATTTAAGTATCAGCTATAGTGCATTGAGTTCCTTCTCCTGAAAATTGGAGAAGATATAACACATTTTTTTCAATCTATGCAAGAAACAACAGAAAATCATTCAGTGGTCAGAAGGAAGGGCTTTCAGATATCCAGCAGTCTGGCTTTGGATTTCTTAATACTATTACATTATTTTCTTCTTGCTAATTCAAATTCAAATGTAAAACTTCATATTATAGTAATAATGTAATGGAGCATGCATTATAACTAATATGTAAGATACTATAAGAATTACAGTTATTATTGCAAGTGTAAATTCTTAGAACAATATACACAAATGTTCACAGAAACTTTTTATACTTACTAGGTAAGAGGCAACATTAATTTTGTGAACAAATTCTGTTTCACATTGCTCATACCACACCTTGAACCCTTAGCAACTTTATTTCTAAACTTTCCCCAATTATTTTTTCATGTAACTGGGGGATGTCATGTTATTTAGCCTTAATCTTCTCATTGAAGATTTGCTTCCCACCTGAGTAGTCTGTGTTGTTTTTACAGCTTCTAGTGCCCTTAGGGGGGAAAAAAAAATGTCAGTCCTCTGACAGCCATAATTACTCACCTCTACCTCCTAGGAGCCATAGATTTTCCAGGGCACTACTCTGGCCCACAGTGTGCCAGAGCAGGAAAATGTAAAGGAAAAGTCCTATTCCCAACTCTTTCATCAGCACTGAAATCTACAATGTATGTGCCTTTAGTTTCCAATGTACTCATCTTAGATTCACAAGTTCACTCAGTAAACCAGCTGCCAAACCTCAAATCTCTATAATGTAGCTCAAAAAAAATGCCTCATATCAAAACCAGCAGAAATATCATATTCTTCACTGTTCTTGTTTCCACTACCTTTCTTCTCAGACTTTGGTACACACACACACACACATACACACACACACACTCACAGACACAAAAAGTTTCAAGTAGATAAAAACTTTAACACCTAAAAACATTTAAAAAATCTTACTTCTTTTTTCACTCCAAACAAAAATCTTTTTACCTGCCAACACATGCAGATATTGCTTGGAAAATTTGCCTATCTGCCAATTCAGTAAACAGCCCCTTCAAGCACACCTGAGTTTAAGTTAATATGACTAACTACATATTTCTCATGTTGTATTCTAAGAACCAAAAGGCAAAACTGTATTATAATTTATACATATTGTCTTTTATTTGTAATATTATTGTTATTTTTACATAAATCAGCAAAAAATAATTTTAAGTGGATGGGTAGTTCCAAGAGATAACAAATTCAAGTCTCACTCATATCAGTATTTATAACAACTACCACATGGGGTTTATTAAAGGATTAATGAGTTAATATTCACAAAGTACCTATAATAGTGTCTGACCACAGTACATGTCATGTATATGATAGACACAGCTATAGTCTGGTTTGTTTTGGTGAAATGTGCCTGGAGGCAAATAGGCAAAAGGAAAATAGAAAAACAGAACAAAGCACTATACTTCCCAGCCTGATTTGTTTTATTTCTGTATGTTCTTTAATATCACTCCTCCTGTCTAAGGTCTTTGAACTTGCTCCATCAGACACCCTCCCATAGTTCAGATTCAGGCTTTCAATGGCTGCATCATGACAATATTTAGAATATTGTTTATGCAGCTACAGTCACCCAGTTGCTTCTTTCACTTCCTTATCGCCTTATTCTAATTATGACATTTTGTATCTGGCGTTTTTCATAATTCTCATCTCAGGTAGAAGATGACAACCATTTGTTGCTGTTTTTCTGATTGTTCTTTGTTTTTAGAATACCCCACTTCCTCTCTAGCCTCTGACTTCAAGGAAGTGATCTGAGTTATAGCAAAAGATTTTTAAGCAAACTTATACTTTAAAAAAAGCTTTAAAAATTTAAGTTGTTCAGTGGTTGCACTAGTTTACAATTCTACAAACAATGTAAGGGAGTTCCAGATGATCTGCATCTTCTATGTGGACAAATTAATCTCATATTTTTAATTTTTGATTTTTTTTTAATCACACTATTATGTGGTATCCATCACTGCTGAGAGTTTGGAGTAGATGTGGAACCTCAAAGTATAAACTTGAACAAAAGCCAAGTCTGTAATAAATGCAGGTTGAAAAGAGTTATTTTTATATTGAATAATATTTACTAATAAACTGTGCAATTTTCCCCATCCTTTTTTTGAATAAGTTGTTCCATAATTGGAAAATAATAAGCATAATTTTTCTCTTTCTTCATGAAAATATTTTCAAATCTGAGAAATTTCTGATTTATTTTTTTATTCAAAGGCAATTCATTTTTCACATTGGATGACCAGAATCCTGTGTGATATATATTTGCATATACACGTAATAATATCATGCCAAAGATTCATATACTCATATTTAAGAACTGTGAAGAAATTAACTCAGAACTTTTTACCTGATGAGTACTCAAAAATGGTGTAGTTTTGGCACAGAATGTGAGTGAAAATAACAGGTAAATAAACCAAATATTGAAAATTGAGCTTGAAAACTGAAAATTATTTAATTAACTCAAGTACTTGAAAAAGGTCTTGAACAACTTACATAGTTCCTTTCAATTGACTTGTAAACCTTTCTGGTATTTTCTACTGAAAATTCTCATTTCTTCAAAACATATCTTGATATTATGTATTGGGGTTTTGTAGTTATAAATGTAATTTTATATAGCAACATGCAAGTACAAATGTAAATATATGCTTTTGATGTAGTTTCATTTTCTCTCATAGGAAGTTACACTAAAACAGGTCATGAGAAATCCAAATCATTTCTTTTTGGGGTTTAAGTATGAAATAAAAATTGTATCACATACACAGAATTCTTATATAGTAGATCCCACCAAGCTATCTGCAAACTTGCAACTAAAGTCACTGACATTGCCTAGGGATGAGTAGTCCCCATGAATGATCTTAAGTTATCTCCAACACAACGTGTTTAGCAGGCCTCAAAAGCTTGATACACTCATCACCTGATCTGTTTTGTTTAGTATAGAAATAATGATTTCTTCCTTTAGTCAAAAAGGAATTCCCTCAATTTGATTTCAAGCGATTTTATGATTTTTATGAGCTTGACTGCACAATAGGATTCAGGAAAGGAACAACACAGAATTCTGTGCATATGTCCTTGTATGCATGAAAAGAAAATTTATACTAGATACAGTTATATCAAGCCAATTCTTTCCTAAGACAATGATTTCATTTGTAAAGGGACAGGAGAAAAGGGAGAGTAATTACAATATTCTGTGATACAATCTAATAACAAAAAGGATACTACATCAGCAATGATGAAAATAGCCATCATTTCATTTACAGTCAAGTGATATATAGAAATGTATTAGTAAACTTTTCTTCCCAAATATTTGTTGGTAATTTTCTTTATTGTTTTCCTAGTTGATTTAAGCCCCCTGATGGTAATTCAGTTTGATATATATGAATCTTTTTTTATATATACTACCAAATAGGAAAGTATCATAGGGTGTAGTTTCCTTCATGTCCATGAAAATGTTAGAAGAATGATATATTAACTTCTTTTATTTCCAAAAAAACCCCAAACAAACAGAAAAAAGCAACCTCTCATGTAGTTCTGGAATAAAACAAAACAAAATTAAAGCAGGGTTTTAATACTGAGTGGCCAGGTTGAATTCATGAAAGTCTAAAGTCACATTTTTAATTAAAAATATAAATACATACACCAGTCTTTCTTTTTCAGTTTGGGAAAAGTGCCAGGCCAACAATATACAATCACTACATTGAAAAGATTTAGATCTCTTCCCTCTGGCAACCAGTTTTACATTCCTAGAGATGCTAGGTCTGATTCTCTTTCAGTGTGAAAGGAATATTAGTTCCTCTATAACTTGTACTTGTGTGAAAATGGCAGAAAGCTTTTCTTTTAAAATATATTTACCTACTACATAGGATATAATGTGAACACCATAAAAAGTGAAGCTGAAATCCAGGGTATTATAACATCATCTATAAATGAAAAGATTTAGCTTGTGACATTGTATAGTCTGAATGTACTTTGTTTACAAGTGGTCAAGGAAGCCTATACTTTTTTAAGAACTACTTAAGAGTTAAAACACATCCAGTTGTGAAATTTTCGAAAGTCAGACCACGTAAGGGGAATAACAACTGCCACAATGTTAAAAATATTCTTATATTTTATATATAGAGTTCTATTTTGTCAAGTAGAGTAGGATGCCCCAGTTGGCAATCCCAGGGAAGGACTCTAAATATGTCTACCCACTGCACCTGGGTATTGGAGTCACCAAGCAAAACAATACAGTCAAGCACTGCATGGACCAACACTTTGCTTAAATCAGGGAGACAGAGCAAGATAAGCTTCAGTAATGTTTGTGGGTTCCCCTATGGCTGGCTAGTCTCTCCCAGCAAGTGCCGCAGGGCGATTTGCATATGGGCAGCCCTATTATTGGGCAATGGAACCCAGTCCACTCCCTGTGGAGGACAGATATAACATTAGGGTTGGCCAGGTGCCATATGACACACATGCTCCAAGCAGAGACAAAAGGGCTTTCACTGACCTTGAATCAGGGAAAGATATTCCCACACAATGTGATAAACCCAGCACAGGCTGTGTGGGCTCTTTATCTCTTGCTAAGGAAGTGTTCCAGGCCCAAGGTCCATTCATAGGTGACTAAGTGGGGGCTGAGAGATTGTATACAAGAGACTGTCTTTTCCAACGCATTTTGTGTTAAAATTTTCACAGATCTCTACACCATTTCAATTATCATTATATTAATTAATTTCATAGTTCCTATTTCTTTGGCAGAATGTGTATAAAATTATCTGGATTTGGTATTATTTGTACAAGCAAGAGTAGATATTAAAATTTGCTGACTCAAATATTTTAAAAATTCAGGATATATTTATGTTTCTTGGTTATGTTTTCCTACAAAATTCCATTTTATGTGATTTTTCGAATTATTGGCAAAAAGGTTCTCATTATTTTCCTTTTTATTAAAGTCTCTGTTATACCTCCAGTTATATTCACTTTTTATTTTCAAAATATTAATATTTTCCCTTCTGTACTTTATTATTGATGAATCCATTCAGAATTTGCTTTCTTTTAGTATTCTTCAAAGATTTAACTTTGAACATTGCTGACTTACTTGAAATACTCTTTCTGTTTCATTAATCTTTGTCCTTGTTTTTATTAATTTCTTTTCTCTAGATAGTTGAAACTTGTTATGCAGGGTATTTTTTAGAAAAAGATTCTTGTATTAGAAATGTCTTTTCCTAATTGGTAGTTGAGGTTTTACATTTCTCTGTAAGTACCTATTGACCTGTAACTCACAAATGAACTATATAGCATTTTCATTATTTTTCAGTTCTAAATGTGTTCTGATTTGCTTCATGATTTCATCTTTACCTACAAGTATTTTAATTATGACTCTTCTGCCTTTAAACTTTTACAAAAAATGGATTTGTTAAAACTTATCTTGTGATTTATAAATTATTACATTAAAGGTGGAGCTTCTGGTCTGTATATATAATTCATTTATGCTTGCTAAGAATAACTTTATAGCTTTGTATATGGTCATTTTTGGTATTTCATGCATGCTTGAGGATGAGATACATCTTATATTTGTTAGATACAAGTTTACATATATCCACGAAGTTTTTAGGTAAAATTTTCTACATTATTACTAATTTTTCTAATTTTGTAGGTTGTCTTTTATATCCCTAACAGTTTTTTTTTAATTTAGTTGATCAGTCAACTAACAAAGATGTGTTAAAAATCTCTTACTGTAATCATGCATTTGAACATAACATATTTTAATTCCATCAGTGTTTTCATGTGTTTTGAATATATGTTATATGATTCATATGAGGTTATAATGCTTTATAATTTTCTGGTGAAATTACATAGTTTGAATTATGAAGCCCCAGAGTATATTTTCCCCCAAAGTCTATTTTGTCTAACATTCTGACTATCTCTTGCTGTGTATAAAATCACCCCCAGACTTAGTAGCTTAAAATAACATTGACTTTGAGCACAAATCTTCAAATTGAGCAGTTTTCAATGGGAACAGCTCGTTCCTGCTCCACTTGGTGTCAACTGGGTGGCTTGAAGCTTGGGAGCTGGAATCACCTGAAGTTTTCTTTATTCACATTTCTGGTGGCTGATGCTGGCTGTCAGTGATTGGTGGAATCACCAACTCACATTCTCTCATGGTTTGGGCTTCCTCGCATGATGGTGGGTGCAAGTACAAACATCCTGATAGAGAGATGGTGTTATTTCCAGTTTATTTCTATTTTCCGGTTCCCAGGCCAGAAGGTGGGCTTTTCCCCAAGTATTCCCACTGCAGCTGCATAAATTACCTAGCAGAGAAAGGAATGCACTTGAATCGCCGCTTATCTAGCCTCCTTCATACAAGCTCATGCTCCCTGCCAGGGTTGGACTGCTTTCTTCACTTTTAAGATTTTTCATGTAGTTGCTTTTTGTATCCAGGTTTTATATTTTATTTTTCAGGGAGTACCATCTGGTAAGTGGTTATTCCATCACACTGAGAAGCAGAAGCTACAAAACCTGTAATAAGTGTAAGTGACAAAAAAAGGTGGCCTATGGGAATTTTTTTTTTAACTTCTGGATTCTCAATTCTATTGTCTATATGTCAATTCATATTGTAGTACCACACAATATTGATTGTTATAGTTTTATAGTAAGTTTTGAAGCTGGAAGTATAGTTAACATTTGAAATTAGGAAATGAGTTCTCCAATTTTGTTCTTCTTTATTATGATTGTTTTGGCTATTCCAGGTTCCTTACATTTCCATGTGAATTTTAGAATGAGCTTGTCAATTTCCCTATAGTCAGGAGATTGGCCTGGGCTCAAGGGTTGAACTTGTGCTCCCTCAGGCAACATGTAGTTCAGTTATCTTGACTGGTGAATCTTGGTAAGATCTCCATGTTAAAGGGGCATCTGTGAGAATCCTTTGAGTACTTTGAGAAGTGAGTTGTAAAATATCTGTTAGATATTCTAGGGCACTCCTAATCAAGGAAAACTTTTGCTATATTCCCATTTTGTAACACACTAGAGTCTGAAAATAATGTAAATTTAAATCCCAAAACAGTACAGGGATAAGCCTCAATTATAAATTTTCAGGGAAGATTTTGTTTTCTGCTTACAGCCCATACAAAGACAGACAAGTTTCTTGGTCATGTTCTTTTGGTGATTCCTATTTTTAATTCCATTCCTTCACTGAGGATTTGACCTTCAAAGACCTCCATATTAGACAGTGTATCATTTTCAACTTCCTCTATGGCAGTATCACCTGCTGTTTTTGGCTCTTAAAATCCAACCTCTTGTTTCCTGATATTAGCAAAAGTCTCCAGGACAGAAATACCTTTAGTGTTAGCTCACCACTCTTATTTTTTAGACCATTTTAATTTTTTGATCCCAAGAACTTTTCTTATTCTCTCATGATCTAAAATGTTCTGTAATAGAATGTTATATTATATGTTTAAGTATTTTTAGGTATATTCTCAGGATACATCATTTTACCTACTGCTTAAAACAGAATTATAGCACTGGTTTAAATATTTTTTCCAAAATATTTTATTGTGCAAAACAAGGAGCTGCCTTACAATATCTCTGGGTGGTGGGTGAAACTAGACTCCAGCAGGAACCATGTTCCTGCCTATCTCTTTTCCTTGCCCAATCCTGTTTTCCCAATCATTTTCTCTTGAAAGCTCTCCACTAATAAATTGCATGCACCAGAATTCCTGTCTTAGGCTTTTCTTTTAGAAACTCCTAAGTAAGACAGTACATGACTCCAAATCATGACTCTGATTTAAACCTTTTTATTCCTTTCCTCTTCATGAAAGGAAGTAAACCTTAGGTATCAGAGAGAATTATTGATTGATGCTACTAAGTCCTTCTAAAAAACCATGAGTTTTCCACACAATGGGGTATGGAAGTATACTTCACCCATGGTGGCGTGGAGGAAATAGTGGAAGTTTGCTGAAAAATAAGTATCAAGCTTCATCTGGAAGTTAGTCTCACGTGGAGATGGTGCAAAACATTCCGAATTAAGATGGAAATGTTAATGGAAGGAAACTGGTAATATTAAAAAACACAGACTGTTGCCCTTCTAAACGTTCAAGGGCTTGGAAGAATTCATAATGACTGGAATTCCTTTTTTTTTCTTTTCTTTTCTTTTTTTTTTTTTTTTTGGTGTCTCTAGTCAGCTTGCTAATGGTAGACTGACAAGAAGGGGCTTGTGATACTGTGATTTATAATAAGAAATATATATTTGGTCTTCATCCCCATTCCTGGTGCAGATCTCCTAAAACCCTACGAATTTCCTTAGCAATGAGAGCTGAGAGCACTAAAGATGAGAGTCTTTCATTATTTATAGTAAGCCCCTTCAAGCACACCTGAGTTTAAGTTAATTAGGTGACTTTTGAAAAGCTCCTAGACAACCACAGAGTGTAGGCTGGTTGCCAGGAGAACAAACCATGTGATTAGAGTGTTGGAAATTTCAGCCCTACTCCCCACCTCTGGGGAGAAAAGAGGAGTTATAGGTTGAGTCAATCATCGATGGCCAGTGACTTAATCAATCATGCCTACATAACGAAGCCTCCATAAAATCACTAAAGCATAGAACTTAGAGCTTACAGGTTCTGAACAAGTGGAGGTACTGGGAATGTGACACACCTGGAGAGGGCATGAATCTCCACCCCCACTTCCCACATACCTTGCCCTACACACCTTTTCCATTTGGCTGTTCCAGAGTTACAGCCTTTTATAATAAACCAGTAATCTAGTAAATAAAATGTTTTCCTGAATTCTATGAGCCATTCTAGCAAATTATTGAGCCAGAGGAGTTCATACAAACCTCAGATTTATAGCCAGTTAGTCAGAAGCACTGGTGACAAACTGGCTTTTCAACTGGCATCTGAAAGTGGGAGGAGGAAGTCTTGTGCACCTGAGTCCTTAACCTGTGGCCTCTGTACTAACTCCAGGTATAGAGTGTCAGCACTGAATTGAATTGTAGGCCACCCATTTGGTGTCCAGAGAGTTGTTGAATTGGTTGGTGTAGAGAAAAACAACCCACATGTCAGGTGTCCAAAGTGTTCTATGTGTAATAGTACAGAAAAACAGTGTTTTCCACTTCAGAGTTTTCGCTAGCCAACAGCTAATCAACTAACTGTGATACAGAAACCAAAACTTATACTTTCCCAATGGTCTACAGGTTATTTTTTCTCCTGTCCCTATTAAAATTGAGTTTTTATATTCGATCTGTGATAATAACTGTTTCCCTTTTATCCTTTCCTTACTTTTCATTCTCCTCAAATTGCAAATGGTTCAGTCATCTTTTAAACAAGTTTCTTACGTGACAAGAGCCCTAAATGGAGTATCAGGACAAATCCATTTATATTATTGAAGTAAACAAATATCAACACAGCACAGTCTCACAACTTGTAATCATTTACAGACTTAAAAAACCAAAAATCAGGGACTTCCCTGGTGGTCCAGTGGTTAAGACTTCACCTTCCAATGCAGGGGTGTGGGTTCAATCCCTGGCTGGGGAACTAAGATCCCACATGCCTCATGGCCAAAAAACCAAAACATAAAACAGAAACGATATTGTAACAAATTCAATAAAGACTTTTTAATAAAATGGTCCACATCAAACAAAACAAACAAAAAATCATGTAAAAATAATCCTAGCAAAACATAATTATTACTAAACAGAGTATAGACATATCACAAGTGGCTATCAATTTGATAGAATTAAAGATATTTTGAAAGGAAATTCTCAAAAATCTGACTTTGAAAACTATAAAATCAAATGCAAGACAGAAGTGTTAAATAAGGAGAGAGAGAGAGAGAGAGAGAAAGAGAAGGAGAGAGAGGAACAAGACACAAAAGGGGAGAGAAAGGAAAAGGAACATGGCTACTCCTTAGTTATACTCAAAGATTTGATGGTTAACTAACTAATATGAAAAGAAAAAAATATAACACTTCTAGAGAAAATTTTAATATGTTGAATAAGCATGTCTTTAAATCTTGATAACCAAGTTTATGAGGTAATAATTTTTTTTAAACCACTAAGAGGAAAATTAACAAGATTTTATCCACTTTATTTTCCTTTGTTCAGAAAGAAAAATATCATGAGACTAATCATAATCAAAAATGTCATAAAGTGGAAGAACTGTATCATATTTTAAGAACAAACTTTTGTGTGTGAAATTTGCTAAAGTTATTCTATTCTCAAATGTATTGAAGTAGTCAGAAGATATGCATTTATATTTAATTGAAGTTACTGAGACAATGGCACTGTAACTTTAGCTTAGTGTTCCAATATCAAGAAAAACTTAACCTACTGAAAATATACATGCCCCATAACACACTCCTTTCCTAGAAAAATAAAACAATAGTAAAAGAAATGTTGATTTTGACTTCTAATTAGAAAAGTTACTGTATAATTTTGTATTTTACAAAAAGTAATTGAATTTTAAAATAAAATATATTCATATATTCTCTGAAATCACAAATCTTTAGCATTCACATAAGAGCTAACATTACAAAAGCAATTAATATAAAGGATTTTTAGAGGAGCAAATAAATAAATAAATATTAAACAAGCTTGCTTTCATATCAAATTTCTTTTATTTCCACACTCTATCAATGGTATCAACATTGCCAGTGAAATAGGTTTTGTAGTTCATATCATTTCTGCACACAGAAACATAATACTCTGCAGAAAAGTAGATACTAGTTTTTAATACATTTTCTAATGTGAAATTACTTCAGGGGAATTTCATGTCACTTGACAGAATATTCCAGGATGAAGTTCAGGGAATGCCTGAATCTACATATGCTAAATGAACCATAAAATGCAATCTTTGAATTATGTTTTGCTTAGGAAGTCACCAAGAGCATTTTATTTTATTTTACTTTTTTTACATGATTAATAACAAGAAACTTAATTGAATTAACAAATTTAAAAATGGATCACTTAATTTAAAAGTGGGACTATTTTAATTTTATTCTTATTAAATTCATTCTTTCAAAAATGCATGTTATTTTTCAAATGATAAAACGTTACTCTGTGACCTGACAAAGTAGAGGTGGGACGGTACCAGTGGGCCAATTCCTCTATGTGGGGTCTGAACATGGACTTCTAGATGTTGTTTTCTCTATTACATCAAACTGACCTGCAGTAAGCAGTGGAGAAGAGGGAGCGAAGGGGAGTGCAAAGCAGGTACTCAGATCTCTCTCTAGAGGTTAGAGAGTGCAGACGGAGCATAATGAAACGTGGACTTTGTAACAGTGGCCTTAAGATGTGCTTAGACCAAGTGTGAAAACCATTTTTTCTTATTCCTAACAAAACAGATGGCACACACTTAACTGTAAGGTCCTTCCTGCAAATGAGCTGTGTTACAGCCCACATATTAGTCTGTTCCACAACCTCATTCTTGTGTGACAGAAAGAGAGTCAGGAGAGAAATGTGCTCCATTAGTCTCCATATGGAAAAGCCACAGTGTTAATGATTTATATAAACCTTAAAGTCCTTGGTCAGCACAGATTTCCAAATGAAAGTTAAGTCATGAACTGTTTATAAGAACAACATTATCCTAGAATGCTAACATTTTCTTCCCAGTATGTCTTCCTACAAAACGAAAAAACGGTCAAAAGTTTTTATTCTTTGCCTGAGCTAGGATTTAGGAAAAGCCTACTAAACTACAACAGTGTTCTGCAAAAGTAAAATACACTACAAAGTCAAACAGGTAAATAAACAACAAACCAAACTGATTTCAACAAAGTCAAGTCATGTTTCCAAAAGTACAATCTATTATGAACAAGTAATAAACATGTACAAGAAATTACAAGAAATGAGGATCACAGTTAGTTACAAATGCAAAATAATAACTAATTATCCCAGACTTGTGAACATAATAATTAAAATCAATTTCATATGCTAGTTGAAATATTATGCACAATTTAGATAAGCTGGTCAAGTATTATCTGAATATATACCATGTTTGATAAACTTATAATTACATTACCTTTTCTTCTCTTTTAATATTTGCAGGTACATGCCAATATAGGAAAAAAATGTAATTTCCATTTGTGTATTAACTGAGAAGAATAACGTTTTTACTGTGTATGTTTCAGATTGTAAAAAAGTTAAGGTACATTTTCCTTTAAGAAGGAAAAAAAAAGGTAAAAATAAACTGCCAAAAGTTTAATATCAACTTACTTATAAAAATGGAAAAAAAATGTTTTGAAACAGATACCAAACAATTATCATGTGGTCTCCTTACTGTTCTGAAACTACAGAAGGCATTTAAGAAAGGGATCCTATGTCAAAAACAGAGACTAACCCAAGGGATATATGTTACTTTAAAAATCTGATTTGCAGTAAAACTAGTTGGTTGGCCTAGTCTTAAAGCTAATTACAAAATCCATTTTCTTAATGGTCCAGGTGTTTTGCCAATTCTTCCAACTCATCAGAACTTCCACTGGTTTCCACACTCGTTGCAGACAACAAACGTTGTCATCGGTTCATCAGCACTCCGCATTTGGACCTTGTGTAAGTGCAGTGCTTCTTGCATTTGCCACATGTGAACAAGTCCGTCTGGGGTCCACCTGTCTTGGCCATCTGATGCTCTCTGATGGATTCTTTGGTCAAGTTTTTCCGCATCTCTTTGAGCTCATCGCTGGCCATCTCCTCTGCCGTCATTCTAGCAAATAAGTCAGGAGGAATATTCCCACACAGGAAAAATTTATTTTTCCTTAAATTTGGATTCTTAGCATCCTTAAGATTTGATATCCTACTTCGTATTCTATTTTTGTATTTCATGTTCGTATTCCTTATTTCTTGATAGATAGCTTCCTCGATTTGAGATCCTAATTCTTCCTCATCAGCTCCAATAGCGATGTAGTCATCTCCCGTTCGGAGAGCCGCAGCGAGCATCTCCCAACACTTTAACCGCACAGAATCAGAAGCGCTTGGTGCCCGAGGAAAAGATGAAACGTAAGTGTCTCGGGTATTTGTCTCATCCTTTCTGCTGCTTACGTTGCTACTGGAGCTACATTCTTCTCTTGCTTCAGGGCTATTCTGTGATGTAACTGCAGTATCTTTTTTCTTTTCTTCAGAGTCTTTATCTGTTGATGGTCCATCTAATAACTTTTTCCAGGATTTGATGAGGGACTTTGCTAAAGATGTAACTTCTTCATCTGTGCTCTGCTTGCAAATAGCATTCACTGACATTCCGATTCTTGTGGACTGTAATAATTTCAAGGTCATGGGAATAGTCTTAAGCTCCCTCAGTAAATCCAGTGCTCCAGTCGCGTTCTTATTCTACACCATCTTGTCCATCTTCTTGGCAATGCGAACCACCTCGTCCTCCATGGCTCCGGCAGCCCTGCCCCGCGCCGGGCCACGGGGGACGGGAAGCGAGCGGAGCTGGCGGGGCAGCAGGTGAGCCCAGGCGTCGGCGAGGGCCCTCAGCAGGCCTGACCGAGGCGCTTCCTCACTCCACCAAGAGCATTTTAGTTTCACTTTATCTTATTTTAAATTATAGATTCTGTTTATATGATGCCTATTACCATTCTTTCCTACCTTCTGAGGCAAGAAAAAGATTTTCCATTGTAATCATCTTCTATTTTACTTCCCGTACTGGGTAGTAACAGTGAATATATGAAGTATAATTAAAAAAAAAGAAAAAGTGTTCATATGATAATAGAGTAAAAACAAAGGAAATAATGACTGTGCAGATCAAAACACTCACTATGCTAGCTGAAATTAGAATATAAAAGTGAGCACTGACTGGATTGATGTCACTAAAAATGGTGGAGTCTGCAACTCTAGGGCTCTGTCCCTCCACAGACACAACTAAAACGCTAGCCAAAATTCTCAGAATCCAATTTTGCGGACTGTAATCTAGTCAGAAAGTACAGGAACCAGGGGAAAGCTTAAGAAAAAAGAAGCTGCTGCATTGTGAGGTAAGTGCTCTATGGCATTTAAAAGATATCTACAATATTTCTTTCTAAAATGTATATGGAAAATCAAAGGAACTAAAATAGCTAAAACAACTTTCAGAAAGAAGAATTAAGTGAGAGAAATAAGTTTTCCTGATTCCAAGACTTTTTACATAGGTACAGGAATCAAGAAAGACACGTTCACACAGAAACTTGTGCACTAATGTTTATAAAAGCTTTATTCATAGTAGTCAAAAATTGGAAACAAACCAATATCCTTCAACTGATAAAAGGTTAAAAAACTATGGGGCATCCATACCATGGCATTCTACTCAACAGTATAAAAGGAACTGATTATTGACACAACCACCAACCTAAAGGAATCTCCAGAGTCTTATACAGAATAAAAAACCTAATTCCCACAAGGTATTAATACAAGTTACATCCCATATGGGATCATTTATATAACACCCTTGAAATGACAAAATTAAGAAGAAGGTGAATGAGGAGAGAAGTGGGTGAGGCTATAAGAGGACAATATGAAGGAGCTTTGTAGTTACAATTTGGGTAAAATGCAGACACAAAGGTTCTGTGTATTATTTATTACAACTACATGTGAACCTACGTTTATCTCAAAATAAAAAAGTTTAGTTAGAGAAAAGCAGGGATACTTGGTGCATCTCACTGATACTCAGATGGCAGATTACTCATATGTAATTTGTCATATTTAGGCAAAAAAGTTCTAGGTTAGCCGAGCAGAAAACTCTTTATAGCCTATTGCTCAGTTTCCAGACATATGACAATTTATAGACAGTCCACAGTTACTTCGAGGAAGGATTCTACATCTCAGCCACAGTAGCATACCATGAATATTACTCCAGGATTATTCCAGAGGAACTTTGAAACAGCTACTGGAGTAACTTTGCACAGAAACAAGAAATGCCTGAAATTTCTGAGAGGTTTTTTGTTTTGTTTGTTTCTTTGTTTGTTTTTGAGATACTGTTTTTGACTGACTCTAATTCATGGTACCCTGAAAAATGACTATGGCCCATTAAAGGAGAACTTACTGAATTCAGCTTTCAAAGGGAGTGTTGACTTAAATTTGCCTCTTCGTCTATTCCTGGACCACAGATTTATCTGATGGTTATTCTCCTTTCACAGAATATATAATCAACATACTCGGTAACTGGTGGAATTCCTGCATCTATTCCCTGACCACAGAAATGGCAGGAAGGGACAAATAAAAACCCAAAGAAATGCCTCCCTCAACAAAGATAATAAACAAAAGCAATTCTACATTCATGGAGCTGATTGCAGAGTTTAGTACTATGAGGAAATTTCTGAAAATTGCAGGAGTGATCAATACCTATTCAACATGATTTTGCTAGCATGAAAAACAGGCAAGTTGTGGAGAAAGCCTTTTTATTGATAATCTATTTGATAATCTAGCATCAAGACATCTTCATTAGGTGATGCTAATTTCACCTACAATTATTAAGGTGGTATATTTACCATAGCCAATAAGAGCGGAATTAATGAATCTGGGATTCAGTTGTCTATTTTTTTCCTTATCGCTATTAGCAAAGGAAGTCAGAAGTCATTTGTTTCTATGTAGAAAGGACAACAGTATGCCTTGATATATTTGCCTCAACCGTATGTCGAGTCTGCTTCCTGTGATAATACAGTCCAAAGGGATCTTGATTATCATGATATTCCATAGAAAAGTATGCAAGTCCATTTCATTGATGAGATTATGCTAATTCCTAGAGAGTAGGAAATAGGAAACACTTTTAACTGCCGTACTAAAATACATATCTGACAGAGGATCAGAGATAATCCTCAGGAAACTATGGCAGCTTGACACATTAAGTTGTCAAGGCTCCAGTGGTTTGAAGTATGTTGCAATATTACTTCTAGAGTGAGAGACAAGTTGATGAATATTGCACTGCCCACCATGAAAAAGAGGCTCTTTTTGGATTTTGATGGCAATATATATCACATTTGGAATAACACGTAAGGCTGTCAGCTTTAAAGGTGTATTAAGAAGGAAAAGGTACTTTTTCATTTGTTTCAGCTTGAGTGCTAGTTATTCTACCACATGTGTTGTGCAATATAATGACCCAATATTTTCCAGACATGTTTGTTGCTGATAGGGATGTTCTGTTAGCCTCTGTCAAGCTCCCCAAATGAGAATCCAGCTCAAACACCTAGAATTCTACATTTCTGCAATGCTCACTACTATAAAAAACTATTTTTTATTGGAAAATCAGTTCTCAGTTTGTTCCTAGGCTCTTGGAAGAACTAAACATGTGACTGAGGGACACGAAATGGGTACCCCAAGTGGGAATTATTGATCCATCAAACCATGAAATTAGACACAACACCATCCTTCCACTCTAAATTTTAAGTGATATGTATGAGACCAAACCAAAGCTTGTTTCCAGAACAAGCTTTTGTAAGTTGTACAAAAGTATAAAATACTCATGGTACCTGCTACTACTACCTCAGTGCCTCTTCCCTATCTCAACCTCATCACATCATGTGGCTAGAGCTCCTATTATATAACCCTCCTTGTACAGCTACCATCTCTGCTTTTAGATACAGTTTTTCTCATTGTCTCATCAGGCCTAAATGTAATTGTTCTTCATAGCCCCCAGCCCTGAGGTATGGCACCATCATGTTTGGTTCCTTATATTCTATGTTCTACACATTTTTGTAAAGTATTAAATACCCTTAAAAATATTAACTTTGAATGTTCAAACTGTTTCTTGCCATTATCAGTTGGATAAAAGGGGAAGTATTGAATATTTTCCCTTTACTTAAAAGAGTTATAAAAGAATTTCACTGCAAGTGTTAGCCACTGCAACCATAGAAGAAAATAAACACACACACACACACACAAAAGACTGGCAAGAATGAAATAATGCCATTTGCAATAAGGCAGAAGGAGAAAGACAAATACTGTATGATATCACTTATATGTGGAATCTAAAATATGACACAAATGAACATATATATGAAACAGACTCACAGACATAGAGAACAGACTCGTGGTTGCCAAGGGTGGTGGTGGGAGGGAATGACTTAAGAGTTTGGGATTAGCAGATGCTAACTAGTATATATAGGATGGATAAACAACAAGGTACTACTGTATAGTACAGGGAACTATATTCAATATCCTATGATAAATCATAATGGAAAAGAATATGAAAAAGAATATATATATATGTACAACTGAGTCACTTTGCTGTACAGCAGAAATTAATATATTGTAAATCAACTATACTTCAATAAAACAAAATAATAAAAATAAAATAAAAACCAAACAAAATAAAACCTATGGGGATATTAGTGGCATAAAAGCATGTTTAGACAATGAATTCAGGGATAATGCATTGTGCCTTAGAAACTACTTTTCAGTTACAAATAATACTTAATGTAGAGTTAAAAATAAAATAAAACAACCCAAAAGAGCATTCATCAACTGTAAAGTAAGTCTCCTTCCTACCCCAGAACACAGTTATCTGTCTCTGTTACCAAAATAAACTGCTGTTGAGAGTTAAAAAAAAAAGATTGGCAAGGAATAAAAATAAAGTGTCATTATTACAGATATAGGACTGTGTATTTATTTACACAGTGCAAAAGAACATACAACTCATTACTGGAATTATTCAAATCATTTAGCAAATACAAAGACAATACATGTAAATCAGTTGCTTTCAACTGATATATATGCTTTCAACAAACAGAAAATTAAAAATTACTATAGCATTAAAATTATCAGGTAAATATGAATGAATCTAATAAGTCATCCAAGATCTTCAGGTATTACAATAATATATTATTGATCTTCATTGAAGAAAGCCTATATAAATGAAGGACAAACTATTATTAATTGCAAGGCCAACTATTGTAAAAATGTCAATTTCTCCCAAATGGATATTTATATTTAGTGCATTCCGTTCAGAAATGCCAAGGTTTCTTGTAGACCTGAAAAAACTTTCCTACACTCTATGTGAAAACACAAAAACCAAGAAATGCCAAGATGCATTTGATGTGGCACAAGTTATAGGATTTGGCTGTACTTGATATTAAGATTTAATGTATGTTTTGTATAATTTTAAGTGGAGTATAAACTATAAAAATATTAAATCACTATGTTGTATATCTGAAACTAATATAACACTGTAAATGAACTATATTTCAATAATAAGTAAATAAAATATTTAATGTCATGCGAAATTAGCAAAACCAGTTTGCTATTGGTTTAAATATAGTAGAATATATTAATATATACTATATATCTATGTTTACTTCTATATCCATATGATATATTTGCAGATAAATATACAAGTTACACACATGCATACATACACTTGCTTTATGAAAAATGACACTGTGATGAGTGCAACAGGACTATTTAATATACAGCACTGAAGTATCCAATTAACTATATAGAAAATAAGCCCTACCTTACAAAAATCTATTTCAAGTGGATTGTAATTATAATTGTGAATAGCACAATGATAAAAGTTATAGAATGTAATTTAGCAAAATATCTTCATTGCCAAATGGGAAATAAATGATTTATTAAATATGACATAAAATGAGTAATCATAAAGGGCTATATTAAATTATGAAATCTGTTTATTTTAATTTCTATTCAGAGAATGAGAGAGAAGTCATGAACTAAGGGAAGAAATTTGAACCACACATAATCTTACCTAGAATAAAAATGTTAAAAATTCTGGATAAAGCGATAGGGTATACTCAAGGGAACAATAATTAGAGTGGTTGAAAACTTCTCAACAACAATAAAAGCAATGGAAGCCAGACAACAATGGCAGAATATCTTTCATGAATAGAAAATTAATAAATGGCAACAAAACTTCCATAACCAGTGAAAATACTCATCAAGAATGAATGTGAAATAATGATATTTTCAAACAATAGCAAAAACAGAATTTGTCACCAGTGGCTCTCTTTAAAAAAAATACTAACAGTTATTCTTCAGGTAGAATAAAGCTAACCCTAGGAGGAAGTTCAGTGATGCAGTAAGAAATGAAGGACAACAAAAATCCTAAATATATGCATAAATATAAATTACATTGTCATAGAAAATAATGTCTTCTTCAGTAGTTCATAGTTTATCAAAATATATGATGGCAATGGTCACAAATCAATAGAAGAATAAATGCGCTTATGTTCTAAAAGTTTTGAATTATCATGAAAAAAGGAAATATAACTATCAAGTTAAAATATTCTCGACTAAGCACTGAAATTATAAAATAATGCATAAAAATGCTGAGAAAAAAGAAATATTCCACTATAAAAATTACATAGTTAAATCAAAATAGATTAAAAAAAGTAGTGAATAAAAAGTAACATAGAACAGGCAGGGCAGGTATTGAAAGCAAATAGGGAGATAATAGATTTAAACCAAATATGTCTGTAATTGGACTAAATGCTCCAAATAAAAGACAAATATCCTTAGGCTGGAATTTTAATATTCCCATATATGTTCCTTACATGAGATATATTTACAATATAAAGATATTCTAAGAGTAAAATAAACAGAAGGAAATATTTACTATGTAAACACTAATCCAAAGAGGAGGTGTAACCTTATTAATGTCAGATGGGGTTCACTTTAAGGAGAAAGTGCTATCAGAGTTGCAAATCAAACTTTCATAATGATAAAAGGTATAGCTCATCAAAAAACAATAACAATTAAAAGTTGGTATGCAACTAATAAGAGCCTTCCATTAAAATAGTAAAAAGGCAAACGCAATGTGAAAAGAGATGTTTGCAACAGATGCATTCAACTAAGGCCCATCCCAAATATATAAATAAATCCTACAAATCTATAATAAAAAGACCAGGATTAAAAAAAAATAAAATGATGGTCAGAATGGCCATCATCACAAAATCTATCAAGAATAAATGCTGGAGAGGGTGTGGAGAAAAGGGAACCCTCTTATTCTGTTGATGGGAATGTAAATTGATACAGCCACTATGGAGAACAGTATGGAGGTTCCTTAAAAAATTAAAAATAGGACTACCATATGACCCAGAAATCCCAGTACTGGGCATATACGCTGAGAAAACCATAATTCAAAAAGATTCATGTGCCACAATGTTCATTGCAGTACTATTTACAATAGGCAGAACATGGAAGCAACCTATGTGTCCACTGACAGATGAATGGATAAAGAAGATGTGGTACATATCTACAATGGAATATTACTCAGCCATAAAAAGAAACGAAATTGAGTAATTTGTAGTGAGGTGGATGGGCCTAGAGTCTCATACAGAGTGAAATAAGTCAGAAAGAGGAAAACAAATACCATATGCTAGCATATATATATGGAATCCAGAGGGAAAAAAAAAAGGTTCTGAAGAACATGGCAGCAGAACGGGAATAAAGACACAGACGTAGAGAATGGACTTGAGGACACGGGAGGGGGAAGGGTAAGCCGGGATGAAGTGAGAGAGTGGCATGGACATATATACACTACCAAATGTAAAATAGATAGCTAGTGGGAAGGAGCTGCACAGCACAGGGAGAACAGCTTGGTGCTTTCTGACCACCTAGAGGGGTGGGATATGGAGGGTGGGAGGGAGACACAAGTGGGAGGGGATATGAGGATACATGTATATGTATAGCTGATTCACTTTGTATACAGCAGAAACTAACAGCAATGTAAAGCAATTATACTCCAATAAAGATGTTTTTAAAAAAACTAAAAAAAAAAAAGAAATGAGATATGTATGAAAAGGTACTCAACCTCATTGCCAATCAGGAAAATTGAAATTAAAACTACAGTAGAATACCTCTTTGCTTCTACTAGAATAGCAATGAAGAAATCGAAATCTCAAAATACCCAGTGTTGGTGAGGATGTAGTGGAAGAGGAACATTGACGCTGCAAATGTAAGTGTAAAACCCTAAAAACATATTTCTTAAGCCAGCAACAACTTTTAAAATATAATTAAGTAAATGTATCTGTTTTAATATCTTTTTATTTATTACCCTAAGTAATATGGAAATTAGTATATATAAGGCAATTAGTATATATCCTCTTTTTCCCATTCATTTTAACCCTCAAGTTTTAAGCATTATCTACTAAAGGTGTGCATACACATTTAAGACCCAGAAACCCCCCTAATAGATACCCAAGAAAAATGTACAGATTTGTACCAAGAGACATGTACAAGAATGCCCAGAACAGCTCCATTCTTAATAGCCTTTCTGTCTGTGCTGCCAAAAACGAGTTCACAAGACTGCAGGTGCTCTACCGCCTATCTGATTGTAAGCTTTCCCCCAGTAAATCCTATCTGATATCTGCACTGCTCATGACATGGTCCATCTGCTTGACATAGCAACTTGGATACATCTCACATACATAATGTTGAACAAAAAGTCATTCACAGAAATACACAAACTGGGTGATTCTGTTTAGATAAGTTTCAAAATAAACAAAGCTCAAATATAGCATCTGACCTTAAGATATTGGTGCCTTTAGGCAGGAAGGAGGGAATGGTGATTGACAGTGAACACCAAGGGAGTTTTGGGGAGCTAAGAATGTCTTATGTCTTGATCTGTGGGGGTAATGTGTGTGGTTGATAGGTGATGATTATTCGGCAGTGTATTTATGTTCTGTGCATTTAATTTTGCCATCAAATGATGCTGTTTAAAGTTGATACATTAAACAATACAATGTTTAGTACATTTAACATATTAGCCATGCTGCAGAGATAGTTTGTGTTCACTAACATTGTCTGCTCTCCTCTACTTTTCTCTGCCTGTTTTGCAGTTAATTTTGAGACTTGTGAGCAGAGGTAGCATGTGTCACTTCTGGGCTCTTAAGAGCTAGTGTCTTCTTCTGTCTTTCTCTTCGGCTGCTGTGGTGTCCTTGGAGGCCACAAATTCCAGATGGTTTCACTACCAGATGGAAGGAGCCTTTCCAAATCCCATCAATCTTTATGTATGTGAGAAATGAACCTGTGTTGCATCATGCAGCTGAAATTTTTTTTGAAGAAACTAAAATTACCCAAATACCAAATGTCAACATTATGAACAATAAACAAATCAATAAAATTTGGTGGTAAAAAGGGAGAAAGAGGATATTACTAGTTTTTCTTACTGCTCAGGATAATGAAAAAAACATATTAAAGATAGAAACTTTTGTACGGTTATGTTTCAAAAACTGCCATTGGATCAACTTTTATCAGCCTTTAAACTATTACAAGAAACATCCAAAAATGAAGCAAAGATAGCTTTTTGTGTGTGCATAGATTGTATATGGAAGATATACAAGAACATGTTAACATTGGTTGTCTCCAGAGACAAAAAATATGTGAATGTATTATACATATAAGCCATAAATAATAATTAAATTTACAAAATGGTATAGCTGATCTCAATAAAAATAAAGCATTCTGTTCAGATGTGTACTTTCCATTTAAGAAATCATTCACAGTCACTATTAGAGTACCACATTAAATGTGTCTATTTAATTCCTATCTATATATCCTCCTTGAACATATCAGTGGTGTATAGATATAGAGATAAACAGAATCTAATTTATTTTAAAAAGATATATAGCTGGTCTCAGCAAGCAATAAATTAGATTTATCAAACACTCAAGATTCAGTAGGTAAAAATACTCTATAAAACTAAACTTAGCTCTTTTCTTTCCTTCTTCGTAGTTCATTGTGCATCAACCAGTTAAATCCGTAAAGGTCTGTGGGGTTTTAAAATGCAAGAGATAATTCCTTCTTTTTTGGACGACTCTGATTTTCTCAGGTAAAATTTAGTGATAGTCTTAATTCTGGAAGTAGTTAGGGTAAATACAATTTGAACAGATAATTTTATAAATAACTTAATGATTTTGACCCTGCATCGATGACAAGATAAAATGGACATTTAATATATATGTTTTTTTCTCAGTCTGAGCATAGGGTATCAATTCAAAACAGGACTCCAATTCTTTCCTTGCCCAGGATACAAAACTATATTTTGTATGCAGGTGTTTTGCCTACCATGAAAACAACCTTAACGGGTCAATTATATGCTCTTCAGTGTGCCAGATTCTTATATTATCCACTTAGGAATATTTATCAGCCATAATTTTATGTGATCTTATCAATATTTTCTATAGACAGCTCCTCATGGGATAATGACTGCACAACTCATAGGTTGAAGGGGCACTTACAGTAATGTACCTTCAAAATGCATCTTTTAGTGGTTGAAGCAAGCATCACAGTTCTAACATTGGGAAAGTTGGAGAACATATTGTCCTCTTTGTGACTTTATGTAGACTTTTGACTCTAGAAAAAGTTAAATCCAAGTCATATTATGATCAGATCATTACATCTGTCTAATGATATGATGTTATTGCATAGTTTGATTGAGGGGTTTATTGATTCCTGCTACTGCTGTCTACTATATATGAATGAGTCTGAAAGTGAGAAGGTTTAAATTTGATAATGAAAGAGAAGCCCCTTTCATGACATCCACAAGATTCCTTTCACAGTTATCAGATGAATTGTCAAAAGAGAGTCAAACCCAGGAAAACTCAACCCTTGAGCAAGGAAATGGCACAGACAGTAAAACTCCATGGGTATAGCTCCAGAGATTATATAATCCTTATGGGGAACTTAGTCTTTTTGACAGAGATGGTGTTTTCATTTCTTTCATATAAAAGCAAATACTTGAGACAGAAAAAGCTCATAAGAAGTGAGCACTTGAACATGAACTTTTTCATGTACATATATTCTTTTTCACTAAAAGCTGAGCCCAGGAAAAAGGGTTTTGTACACATAGTTTACTTGGAAAGGGGTCCAAAGGAACAAGAGTGGCAAACGTGGGAAAGTAAAAACAGAAAAGAGGAAGGCAAGATAGGCGGATGTGTTATCCAGTTTGCAGCTGCTACATGGGACTGGTGCTTGATGTGACTAGACAATGTGAGAAGTTTTGTGAAACATGCAGTTATCTCTTGACTTCAATCCTCCCATTGAATAAAGATGGCCCCTCGAACTTAATCCCTGAGCCATTTGAGTTGTATATACAAGAATGCTGAGTTGGTTCCCTTGGTGTCCCACACCACAGAGTCATAGGAAACTTGGAGCTGGAAGGAAGATTTAATCTGCTTTAGACAAGACCTGCCTCTTTGTTAAACTGGTCAAAGCTTGCTTGGCACTGCTTTTCTGCAACAGTGGCTCAAACAAGAGTTGGACCAAGAGAATTTTATAAACAATATTACATGCGTCTGACACAGTTTTCTACTGTAAAATTAAATACAGATTTTAGTGTTTATCAACACTGGATCCTGATTATATGAAGAGTCCTCTTTATACTTGATAATTTGTGGTTGATCCAAAAAGAAATTTAAAAGATGTTTATGCTCACACCATTATAAGAATTTACCGAATTAATAATACTTTATATTCAGGAAACTATTAGTGAGTAGATATTTTCTTGAATATCTGGGGTACCTAAATGGTACTCTTGGCCATGGACCCAGTTTTAAACATGTAAACCCTGGTGAGATATTTCTAAAAATGTCGACGATATAATATATGGCATTCTAGCAGCTGTTAATAGTAACTGATAACCATCAAACGGCATAGACTGGAAATATTCATTATCATCCTAAGTAAATATTTGAAGACTCATTTAAAATTATGCTATTTGAAAAGGATAACATATTAAACTAAAACTCATTCTAATGATTCAGCTCAATAGAATGAAGCATATAAATGATATAATTATATAACCTGCCTCAATAAAATGGGATAATGAAGTGTTAAACTGTGATTAGAGGTAGAATGTCAATGCATTTGTTATTGTTAAACAATATCCCACACCCACCCCCTGATTTGTTTCTCTCAAACTCTGGCCTGTATCCCCTGGGAACACCTGATGGATGTAATACTAATTTCAGGTGATGTGTTGAGTGAATTAAGTAAGTAATTAATGTATAGATATAAAAGTGAATATGTTAGGAGTGTTAACCTAATGGACTTCACAGACTACTAAATCAAAGGAAACATTGCTTAATCCTGTGCTTTCCAAACTTGAACTTTCATACCAATCACCTGTAAATCTTGTTAAAATGCATTTTGTATTAAACATTTTGAAGATTATTGCACACTATCTGCTTTTGTCCCTTAAATTAATTGATATTTGAAATTTTCAGCCCAATATTCCTATTAGCCACTTATGCTATAGTAAAGCATCCATTTGCTTAAAGTAGTTACTATATAGCAACATCAAAATATTTTTACATAGTCACTGGAATCTCAGGATTTAAATGAGAGCTAGCCCTATGTTTAAAGCTATAGTGTTTTGCCCTGACATTTAAAGTCCTCCATACTTTTGACATACCATTCCGTTGCTACTTTTCCAAGATTGTGTGGTGCCTCCCAACTCCACCACAAACCTCACATTCTTCTGTGTGTTTGAAAAGCCACAGGAAGACATCATAATCTTAATTCTTCTGCAGTGATAATTAGCTCTTACTCCACTTTCCTTTATTGACACGTATTTACTGTTTAATATTCTTATTCACTACTTCTTAAAAGAGTGAAACTCTTAAAGGTGCATCTTGAAAAGATATTACATCTAAAAGGAAGGACCAAAAATTATCTATATCCCTGCTCATGCTGATATGCACTATGCCTTTCTTTTACTTTCATTTATATACTCCAGCAGTTTAGTAAAGTCTTTACTAAAATGAGTGAATACAATAATGTAGTTATTTATGATTGCAAAATTACCCTATAATCAGTCTTAATTAAATTATGAATCAAATCAATACTCTGATAGCAATTAATTTATGGCAATTTTATGAGTTTTAGTAAATAAAATTACAAAAAATTCAGTGCCCTAAAATTGTAAAAATATAATGTTCCTTCGGATTTAAAAAATTACAATAATTAATTTTCTAATTAAAAATTGTCATAGTGGCAAGCTTTAGTTTGAATTTCACTTTTTACACTATCAAAACAAACAAACACAGTAACAGGTAAAAAAGCACAAGAAAGAGGGCAAACCCACAAAGGGAAAAGTACTAAATCTTCCATATATTATGAGAAATCTCAGTATTAAAAAACAGCATTTTCGAGCAAAATTTACCATTTTCAGTGTAGACGGTTTTGGAGGAAAATTAGCTATCATATTAAAATAGTAATGAGCTCACAGTATTTTTTGTAATTAAATGTCTAACTTAATAATAAGTGGGCTTTCCAAAAATGTTCTAGATACAGAGTAATGGTGAGATATAAATTTTCATGTTAGAACTGCTGTACCATTAAAAGGAAAATTGCCCCTTCCTTGCCTTTCAGTTACTTGAGATCAAATTGTTGGCTGTGTCTGAGCATCCCGGTGGCTCCACGCCAGATTAGCAATACTGCAAACCTGAGTCTATCAGCTTGAGGTAGTTCTACTGGCAGGAGCCCCTACAGCACTTAATTTAATTAGATGAAGCTTCCATTGTTAAAACTGCTGAACACAGTATTTTTGACTGACTCAAGGAAGAATCTAATTTATTAGACCTTTGAAACTGTGCTGTAGATGTGTTATTGTGGTGTTTCACAGCAACTGCAATGTTTTGAATATAAATTCTGAATCCCAAGGAAGGCAGTATTTCAGGGATCTATCCTGTCTTTATTGCTGATGCGCCAGGTGCTTTTTCGTTTGGCGCGGTGCATCCTGTTATGATCTTGGTTATTGTTGGCTTGCAAGTTAGAATACAGTTTCCCATTTTTATTCCACAAAGAAATTTAGTGCCATGATATGAATAGTGAGTGAGGATTAAGGGGACCTACATTTCATTTCATCTTTGTTTTATTGTGTGATATTGAACCTGCCATTTCATTCCAGCAGGCTTATATAGAAGAAAAAGGACAGACTTTTCTTTAGAAACAAGAGCTGTTATAAAGCTTATAAAATAAATTATAAAAGGAGCTTTGAGATATAGGGAAAATGAAATTAATTTTTATTGAGCAACTGCTGAATGCTTGTTATACAATGGCAAACGATCAAACAAAACAAAAAATAACGGTCAGAAAACCTCAGCCTTTGTTTCAAAAAAGATTATACCAAAAGAGAAGGACTAAAAGTGATCAGTATGCCTGCTAAGAATATAACTATTTTTGTAAGTGAATTTTAAAATAATTTGTGGCTTATATTCAACTTTGGCAAAAGGAGGAACATTCATGTTTTAGGCTAAGTACAAAGAACAATAGAATTGCAATTCTATTTTAAAATCTTTTTAGGAAGATGCATATTTTAGGGTCTTCCTTTAAATGGAATAGAAAGTATTTGACTCTGGAAATCAATGTTCTTTATAAAAGACAGTGGATATTCATGTTAAAGTCATAGGGATTAGGGAAGAATATTCACTGACAACACACAGCCATTGCATGTACATTTACCAAGAAAATATTTATCAGTTGCATTGTCTGTGATTTAAGCCGTGTTCTAGGTCCTAAGGATGCTGCAGAAAATGGCAGACATAGTCTCTATCCTACATTCCCAATGGGATTTACAATCTAGCGGGGACACTGATGTATACAAAAATAATATCAAGTCTTACATTACAAAGGATACTACGGTGCAATGAAGGACATAATGAAAAGATCTACCTTGGCTGATGAGTCCAAACTAGGTTTCCCTGAGGAAATTATGTTTAAGCTGCTAACTGATAGGAGGATAGAAGTTAGCCAAGGGAACTTTAAGGTGACTAAGTTATTATGCCTTTCTGTTCTTATTGAAACACATATGGCTTTCTATTTTTCCAGCTGGAATAGCTCTGTTCTTCATCAAAGAAATATGGAGTAAGTATAATGACAAATACATGTTAATCTAAGACTAAATGCCTATATAGATTCAAATATTTTAAATTACTTTGAAAGAAAAGGGGAACAAAAGTGAAAATTTTCATTAAATACTTACACTTTGCATAGATTTTTATTACAGAATAAAAATAGTTAAAACATTCAAGTGCTTTAAAAAAATAAAACTCAAAATACTTTGCCACTAAGAAAATTTATATGACTTTAAGAACAGAACTTTTATCTAATTACTATTTTATTGTCTTCATCATTATTAAAACAAAAATCCTTTAAAACTTTTATTCATCTGGGAAAAAATAAAGGCCTTTATTTTTAGCACATTGGAATTCTTTGTTATTAAGGGGCTATTGGATGGAAAGGTGATCCACAGTCAGACTAGAAAAAAGGTAAAGAGCAAAAATCATTGAGGACCGTTAACACCAGTGCTTTCAGATTTCAATGAGCATCTGAGTCACCTTGGGATCTTGTCATATGTCAATAATAATTCAGTATTACCAAGGTGTCACCTGATAATCTATATTTACAATAAACTCTTAGGTGAAGGTGTATTTTCTTCCCTACAAAACATTCTTTGAGTAATGGAGTCTTAGACATCATTAAGAATTTTAGACTTCATTTTAGAACAATAGGAAAGCATCAAGACATTCTAAGCAGGATAGTGACATGATGTGATTTTTATTTTTAAATGATCATGTTATGAAGAGATGCGGAGGAAACTTTAGTGTATATTGTTAAGTGAAAGAAGCCAATCTGAAAAGGCTCTGTATTGTGTGATCCCAGCTATATGACATTTTGAAAAGGTAAAACTATGAGGAGGGTAAAGAGACCAGTGGCTGCCAGGGGTCTAGGGGGAAGAACGGAGGGATGAATAGGTGGCATGGGGGATTTTTAGGGCAACAAAACTATTCTGCATGATATTGTAATGGTGGAATCATGCTATTACACATTTGTCAAAACCAATAGACTGTACAGCACAAAGAGTGAACTCTATTGTAAACAATAGACTTTAATAATAAAACATCAATATTGCTTCAGCAGTTGTAATAAATATATAACATTAATACAAAATGTTAATAATAGGGGGAACTGTGCATGCCAGCTGGAGAAGGGTCATATGTGGACTCTGTATTTTCCACTCAATTTTTCTGTGAACCTAAAACTGCTCTTAAAATTAAAGTCTATTAATTAAGAAGAAAAAGATCACTCTTGCTACAGTGTGACAAAAAGCTTAGAATTTAAAAAAGTGATGCAGTGAAGCAACTAATTTTACCTTGCAATTATTTCCCAATATATAATCAGTATAATACTATCATAAGGCCATTACCATGTATGGATCATCAATGACATAAAATATGCATTCCCTCAATTCCTACATTAGTATGAAAATAAAGATACAAAGTAAACATGAGAATCAAATGGAAGTTAAAAAGAGCCCTACTATAACCCAAAGTATTGAACTGTGTTTTATTCATTTTGTACATTGTACCTTCACTGTGTAGTTCATGTTGTTGAGGTGGGAGTTGATGATGGCTCAGAACATTGGGATGGGAATGCAAATAGGGGAAAATATACCAATTCATGGTAATTTACAAAACAGAATCATAGGACTTGATAATTCACAGGACATGAGTGGCCAAGGGAATGAAATGTTCAGGATCACTTACAATCATTTGGACAAATGATTGAGTAGGTGGTGGTGTCTTTTACTGATAAGGAGATTAGGAAAAAATAATAGGTTGTTGCAAAGATAATAATAAAAACAACAGATCACAGATACCTGCTGTTCTAAAAGTGAAAACAAAACAGTGGTAACGGGTGGGGAGACATAAATAAATAAGAAAGAAAGAAAGAAATCAAGCTGTAATTCTTGATGAAGTTAGAGTAAAGTTATGTTGAGGGTATCTGGGAGGAGAGGATTATCTTGTTTTAGAAACTATCATTTAAATTATTAATTTCAGAGGGGAATGAACCTTGGCTGTTAGTAAGTTCCAATGTATAAACACAAGACTTTTTACCAGAAAAATGGCATAGAAAATAATCAAAGGAAGAGACTACGAGAGAACTGAAAGACCAGAATGTTGGGTGAGTCAGGTATGAGGATGATGGAATCATATTGATGGATGGAAGGAGTAACCGTGAAAATTAAGAATGAGTCAGGTGCCAATATCTTAAATAAATGAGGGGGAGTGTTGATAGCTCAGTATACCAAAAGAATGGAACAATGCTACTTATACAATAAGAAGGAAGCAAGTCTTATATTCAAGTTTTGTGAGTCTTAAATAAGTAGGATTTTTAAAAAATATGGTAGAGCTTCAATGGCAAAGAACTGGTGATCAGGAACAAAGACTCTGATATGTATGGGGTGAGAGACTACAGAAGTTCACCTCCACAGAAGACTTTATGCATATAGAGGAGGTTGCCGACCATGGAATAAGAGTTCCAGAGTAGGAGTCCCAAGGGTTTGGAACAGAAAGAGGAGAAAGGATTTTAATTAAAGGACAGGAAGAACAAAGAGGTTAAAGGTATGCTAGGAAATGAAAGTCACTTCTACTTTGGACAGATACAAAAAAGAACCTTCTACTTTTGTCAGATACAGGGAAAAACAGGGTGGAAAGGCACGGAAAATGTCACCTCTCTAACTCCAGGAGAATATAGGTTGGGAACCACATAAAGGAGAAGATCTGGGGGTAGATAGGCGCAGGAAGACAGAATCCCAATAGCCTCTTGTCAATGATCTACAATAGGTCAGCCTATTTGGATGTTAGTGGACGCAGAGTCTTGGCTCCAAATGTTCACGAGCTAATGGGATGGCACAGACCAGTGTTACATTTTTAATAGATTACCTCTATTCTAAACTCATAATAAGAATATAACAGAAACTGGGGGGAGTTTTCAGTTATTCTCATTTTAATTAGCAATTAATAGAGTTTCAAACTGCATAAGTAATCAACTGTAAAGATTAAATTTTGTTACTTACATTATCATAACATTTATTTGGAAGTTGAACTTTAGAAGGTTCATATGTAAAATATGTTTCTATTTATTTTAGGTGACTCTTGAGAATTACAATGAAAGTTTCTTCCATTATGTGGAGTAGTGGTTCAGAATATTTTTAGATCATTGAGAGCACTTTTTTAGCAATTCTCCTCATGGTGAGCCCTGGGTCATTTAAAATTTATGCTATGCACTCAACAGGAAAGTTATCAGGATCCTGGGCTGTGTGAAAATTGAGAACATTCATTGATCAATGATGTATGAACTGAATCTACAACTTGTTTATTTGGCTTCACCTGAACTTCACTGACATTTTGATTCATATTCTTGGTCATATGTATGTAAAAAGTCACATACATGCTGGAAAATAAACCATTTTGATACTCTAATGATATCTAACTTGTGCAGTAGCCTGACTCAATCTTATCTAGGGATCAAAATCATCTGAGTAGTTTTACATGGAACATGTTCATTAAAATGCTGTGAGGATTATCTTGGGGTTTACCCTTTTAGTAAAACAGCTATTGCAAATTCTGTGCATGTTTGAAATAGATATACAGATTGATACCTGCTTTCTCAATTTAGAGAAGTTTGCCATAAATGTAAAATTGTGTAAAATGTGTGAATTTAAAAAGAAAGCAGGCCCCAAATGTATAAGAAGGTGTTAAGATTATTTTATTAGAAAAAGCTGGAGAATTTACTAGGCTTCATTCATTATGGTCTGTATCGGTGATTATCTTTTTGTCATGTTCTGCTTGGATTCCATGCTTCTTACCGTAGCAGTAAGCTTGAGTGCTTCCTGGACAAATTTTGTCTCTTTTATTATATACATTTATTATGTCTCTTTGTCAATAAATTAATAACTCATCTCTGACCAGAGTGGCTGTTTCTCTTATCTTAGTATATCAGGTTCTCATAAGAGTCATACTTTTTTACCCTATGACCCTTACTTTTGTTGCTAGGAAGTTAAGCTTTGTTTTACTAGTACATCTTACACTCAAATTTTCTTTTGGTACCTGATTCCTCTGAAGACTGAATGTCCTAATGCTTCATCTTGAGCTGTTGAAACACTTGGACTTAAATAGGATGTCTCTATTCTGCTAGGTATCCTATAATCTCCAGGGGAGCTTAACTCAAAATTCTGCTGCTAATAGCTTGGGGCTTGGAAGTTTGCACTCTGTAAAAAGACTGACAGTATTTGAACCACTTACTACCTATCTGACTTTGGATTATTTGCTTAATTATCTTGTGTATCTATATTTCCTCTTCTGAAACATTATGATGTTAATAAAAGTGCCTGCCTCTTTGGGTTGTTATAATGATTAAATGAGTTAATAGTTGTGTTTGCAAAATGAAGTGCTTACCTACATATGTATTCATTATTTATTTGTTTGTTTGTTTGAGCTTAGCTTTTTTTGCTAATGATGTTTATATTCAGCCCAACACTCTTACTCACTATCACCCCTCTGTGGACTTATTTCCTCATGTAGAACTCATTTTAGGTTCCATAACTATAAATCCTTTAAATTTTTTCCTGCATTGGCTTTGTCTGTCTCTCTTTTCAGATTGCTAGTGGCTTGCATGAGTTACTCACTAAAGATTTTTCATGCATAAAATATCTCCCAAATAGTTGTTTCAAGGACAAAGCAGATAATATATGGTAGACACATACCAGAGTGCTGAGCACTCAGTAATGCTCAATAATTTCTTAGCTTGACACCCCATTTGTTATGCCTATTTGAATGATAAGTCTCTGCTAGTCCTACTGCAAATCAAGACTTGTTTATGACATCTATGTAATAGTGATTTAGAGCCAATAAACTTTGGGGCAGTAAGATCTCTTTGCACCTGTAACACTTCTGACACCAAACATGTAGGTTTCCCTCACCAAGCAGTTCTCCAACTCTCTGCAGACACCAACTGGGTGTCCTACAAGTCAATTCAATCCTGATACTAACTACCCAGAGTCAGCACAGATCCCACAGGTTAAGGGCTCAGTTGTACAAGACCATCCACACTTCAGGTGTCAATCACAAGTCTCAAGCTTCTCATTTTTCCCATCTGTTGGCTATAAATCAGGCATTGCCAAAACTCCCTCCTCAGGGTTTGCTAGAAAAGCTCCCTGAACTCAGGGAAAATTTACTTCCTAATACCAGTTTATTATAAACAATATTATAAAGTATACAAATGGACTGCCAGAGGAAGAGGTATGTAGGGAGAGCTTGGAAGGGTCTTGAGATAGGAGCTTCTGTCTCAGTAGAGTGTGCCACTCTTCTGGAAGCTGCTTGAACCCAATCTTTTAGGGTATTTATGGAGGTTCCATTGTGTAGGCATGATTGAATATGAGTCTCCTGCCCCATTCTCTTCATTGGAGGCCAGGGGGTGGGGCTGAAAGTTCTAATCACTTGATTCATTCTTCTGGCAACCATCCCCCATCCTGAAGCTATCTTGGGGTCTATCGAGAGTCACTTCATTAGCACATACTCAGGTAAGTTTGAAAGGGGCTTATTATGAATAACAAAAGATGCTCCCTTCATCTCTATCACTCAAAACTACAAGGGTTTTAGGAGCTCTTTGCCAGGACCTAGGGACATGATGAAGACCAAATATATATTTCTTATTATATAACAATATTGTAACGTCAACCAAGAAACACAGAAGGATGCGAATAAGAAAAGAGTTTATTTGGAATCTTCGGCATTGAAATTTGGGAGACACAGATTCAGATAAAACTGAAAGAGTGTTCCAAGGAATGGAAAGGGTCAAGGGTTTATAAAGGCAAAAGCCTCATGGTTGTTAAAGTTGTCTAGCAAGAATTATGACTGACTGATGCAATAAAGAACATGTTTGTCCTTAAGGGCTATGCTGTGAGTTATTTTAGGGTAAAGGTCTGATAAGCATCTTTAGCTTCTAGAACATTGGGCAGGTGTTCTGGAAGCCTGAGTTAAGACAATAAGTGGTCAAAGTTCAGATTACGTCCAGGCTGAGACCTGCATAAGTCACACTTCCTCAGTGTCCTGGCAGTTCCATTTTAGAGAGCTCTCTTACCAATACTGACTCCATTTTTATTTTCTTTTCATAATAGACTGTACCTTGAATAGCTATCTCATCTCTTAAACATTATAAACATATTATTTTTGGTTGTGGCTATCTTAGGGATCAGTTATCCACTAGTTTTCAGTAAATTTGACCATTAGCCATACAGACTGAAAAAGTAAAATGAATTGGGGGTGGAAAACACAAGATGATTTAAAAAAACTTGCATAATTGAAAACATTAACAGAACAAATTTTTAAAATAACTGCAGTGATAATAGGTAACAACATTTCACTTTACCAATGAAGGAAGGGTTGCTGTCTTATAGAAAAAAAGAAAACAAAAGAAAAGAAATCTTTACAATTTTGCTAGTAAAAAAATGCATTTGGCAGAGACTGTATTGATCTAAACAGAAACCTCTATGGACAAAACACTCAATAAAGTGTATTCCTCACCTCCCATTGGAATATGCCTTTTCTTTTTTTCTTAAGTCTCTGAGTACTAAGTTAAATTTATGTGCAATATACATGCAAGACAATACATGAGTAATAAAATACATGTGTAATAAAACACGTGTAATAAAATACAAGATTTTAAATTCCTATCTAAATTCTAATCAGGCATTAAAACTTGGTTTTAGGGTATTTTAGAAAATGAGAAAGAAGTACGCTAGTGTTTTTTCCATATTCTGATTGTACATTGTGTATTACCAGCCACATACTCAGAATGGGGTCTAGGAGAGAATTCACTGATATGTTGTTAATTAATAGCTATAAGTCATAAAGTATCTTACTGGTAGTTGAGAAAATTGCAACATAATATATAAGGGACAAATTTTCAATTAAAAAAAAAAGTCCTAGGCTGATAATTTTGTCCAAAATTTAGTATAAAATTATTTAAATATTAACTGTGTGAATTAGTAAATGTAATAGATTTTGTAGTCATAGCTGAGATACTGATTAACATCTATATCAAATAAGTGGCAGTAAAAAATTATCATTTATGAAATATGCCATCATATGAATTTATTCACTTAAAATCTTGTGGACCCATACACAGAAGTTGATTATGTTTTCTTCCTTTATACATTATCTTCATGGATTATACATTTACTAATTTAAACTGAATGCATTCACTCATTCAATAAATACTTGTTGGGCAACTAACCATGTGCCTGGAATTGCTTCTGTTCCATATATAATATGCTACTTGCCTTGCAAGGGTTAGATAATATTGTTTTATGTAAAGAAATAGTTATTATGCTTCCAAAATAACTAAAACAGGAGATGCAAAATTTCAAGGTGAGATTTATGCTGTGTATTATCTAATATAACCTAATCCTTAAGGCAATCAAAATTAAAACAGGATATAGTTTTTTTAATTGTATTAACTATGTATGTTAATCTTAGAAAATTGTAGTAGACTATTGTTACAAGCATTAATAAGAAGCACAATTTTCAGTTTATTATGAATGAAAAATGTATCATATCTTATAAATGTTACCTACATCATAGATCCTGAAGCAATATGCTCTCATCTTTTATCTTAGTATATGAAAGTGTCAGCAAAGCTTATCTCCATCTAGTAGAGTTTATGAGATTAAAAATTTCCAATTACTAGTTGTCTCAATCAATGCAATATGTCTTATTAAATAATTTAAATTGATTTGTAATAATTGATCAAAATTATGGTGGGTTTATGCAGCAATAAATCTGAAATGATACTAAGTATAAAACCTTGTTATTCCTTCACATAGCAAGTATTTACTAAGCACTCCCTATAATGCAGGAATTTTACTAGACAGCTAGATGCTGAATATAAAAAATGATCCAAGTTTCCAAGATTGAACAAAGGCATCTAACTGAGGAAATAATCTGTGGCCATCAAAAAGGATCAATTCTCACCTTAACTCTAAGCCAAAGTTCCATTGTTATTTGTTATCACCCATAATTTTATTCTCTCACGGCTTAATGCATTTGTTATTGGTAAACAATCTCTTATACCCCCTTTTCTCTCTCATACTCTGCCCCATATCCCTTTAAAACAAATGTTAAATGTGATACTAATTTCAGATGATTTGTTGAGTGAATTAGCTAATTAATACGTAAGATAAAAGCGAATATGTTAGGCATGTCACCCTAATGGACTTCCCCATCTACTGAATCAAACGTAATATTGCATAACTCTGTGCTTTCCAAACTTTAACATTTATACCAGTTACCTGTAGGACTTGTCAAAAATGAGTAATCTGTTTCAGTAAATCTGGGATGTGGCCTGAGCTTCTGCATTTCTAACTCAACATTCAGTTGTCAATGCCAATCATTATTCTCCATTACTAAGGTAAGATCCTTCTGTGTACTCTCCCAAAAGCCTTAATCTTGAGGTACTTTTGGACTCCTGGACCCAGTTCCAATATGTATGCTGGCAGGAGGGAGTTTAGGGGGCTTTTCCACACCAAGGAGTAATTCTTGAGACTCTAGCTGGGTGTCCTACAATTCATCTCATTTATGACACTATTTACCTGGAGACAGCATCAGGCACCACAGGTTCAGGTTAAGGGTTCAGTCCTACAGCACTGTCCTCCACTCTCACCTCAGATATCAGTTAAAAGCCCTGTGCTACTGACCAACTGGCTATAAATCAGAGGTTCCCAGGACACCGCACTTTGGTTTGATTAATCTGCTGGAGAAGTTTACAGAACTCAGAGAAAGATTTTACTCACTAAGTTTCCAGTTTATTATAAAAAGATATAAACCAGGAACCGCCAGATGGAAGAGATGTATAAGGCAAGGTATGGAGAAAAGGTGCTGAGTTTTCATGCTCTCTCTGGGCATGCCACCCTCCCAGCACCCCTACATGTTCACCAACCCAGAAACTCTCTGCACACCATCTTTTTAGGGTTTTATGGAAGCTTCATTAAATAGGCAGGGTTAATTAATTCATTGACCATTAGTGATTGAGTCAACCTATGAGCCTCTCTCCCCTCCCCAGAGGTTAGGGGTGGGACTGGAAGTTCCAACCCTCTAATCACATGGTTGGCTCCAGAGGCAACCAGCCCAGTCCTTAGGTGCTCTTCAAAAGTCACCTCATTAATATAAAAAAAAAGACAACTCTATCACTCTCATCACTTAGGAAATTCCAAGGGTTTTTTAGGCACTCAGTGGCAGAAATGAGCATGAAGACCATATATAAATATTTCTTGTAAATCACAATGTCACATGAGGTATCTAGTTTGGCTGGAGGCAACAGGTACTCTTCCCAGCTGTACATGAGTCCTCTACTCCTTCCTGGTGCTTATATCCCCAGCCTTGGTTAGGTACTCACATTTATCTGTGGATCAGTACTCAACATCAGAGTACTGTGTTGAAAAGGACCCTCTGCAAACTCTAGAGTTCTTTTTCTATCCAGCTCTCTCCTTGCCAGTATTCTGATCTGCAAACTCTAGCCCACTCTGTCTCCCCAGACTTGCAGTACTGTCTTCTCAGCTCAGGCACTCTGCCTTGGTTTAGTCTCACTACGTCACAGCCTAGAAACTCTCCCAAGACTTGAATCTGGGGAAAAAGGATGACTCACTTCATTTGTTTTTCATCACCCAGGAATCACTGTCTTTCAATGTCTATCGTCTAATATTTTATAAAGTGGTCTGTTTTGAGGATGTTTCTAGCAGAAGGGTAAAATTGGTCCCTGTAAGCTCATCTTGGTCAGAAGCTGACATCCCAGTAATCCTTAAAATAATTTTTAAAAATTTAAAATATTTTATAAAAAGTTTTATTATAAGGTAATATTAAAAATATACACTTTGTCTCATCAATTGCCTTATGAACCTGTATATCTACAATAATTAAATTAAGAAAAAAAAAACCTTGAACTAATGCTAATATTCCTAGACTTAATTTGTTACTGATGTGCTACAACATATGAGAGTGCAAACAAAAATATTTACTTTACAAAGTTTTTTCTTACCTTTGTATACGTATAACAAACACTAGCAGATACCAATGCTTGGTATCAATTGCCAATAAACATATTAAGGTATATAAGCTAAATTATATATATATGTCTATATGAATTTATATGTATCCTAAACATCTATATATTACCTAAATAAAATATATTAGACACATATATACTATATTTAGATCTGATTTATACCTGTCAGATAATGTCTAATAATCTTTAAATTGAGATATACTATATATATTAAATGCCATGCTTTAATAACCCTTACCTTTTAAAATGTATCTTAAAAATTAAACTTAACGGGATAAAAAATCATCTAATACTTTACTGTGCAAAATCGGGCAGAGTCTACAAATAAGTAAAACTTTTTTATCAACTGAATTTTTGATACTATCACAATCTTAGATTTATTTGTGCTTTTTAAAATCTTATCTTGCATTATGTCAGGACATTCTGTATGAGCATACACTCATCATTGGTTAAACTTATTATAGATAATCATATTTACTTCACTTTATCTTTGCAGAATAATCAAATTATGATCCTTTCAAGGACTTATCACATTGAGTACACTCTGTATCTATGTTTTGGATATTCATCATGAGATTGAATAGCAATGTTCTTCCCTAAAATTAAGGATGGACCATACAATATAATTTTTAAAAACAATAAAATTATATACATTGTACCATAAATGCAGTATATTCTTACATTTATTTAGTATTTATTAATGGTTTTAGATTATTCAAGCATAGAATAAGGTAGTAAAACCTTAATTTTCTTGTTTTTAAATTAACATTACAAAATTTCAGAAAGATGTTTGAAGTTAGATGTACATGGTTTTAACTCATTCATTTAGGGCTGAGTCTCATTTACCTTACCTGTGCTTATAACTCCTTTGTAAAATGCAAACTATAAAACCTACCTTCAAGTGGGGGATGTTTTGTAAATTAGTTATTCAATGCTAGCAAAACACTTAGTGCATTGCATGGTGATAATTTACATATGTGATAGTTTATTTCCTTCATCTTTAAGACTCCTGATTGTAATGAGAGGGGGAAAGTAGAGCACTAATGAACACTTCATTGAAAATTTTCCAGGATAGAAACCTCTTTATATTTATTTTGAGGCCAGCTTTTTCAATAAAATTTTTAAATTGACATCTTATTTTACACACTTGAAAGATTGTAATGTATAAATGTTGATTAATCTGACAAGCTGATTCAGGTTAACATGTTAATGAATGAAAATGTCTACTGTAGTTTGTATATATCTCAGGTTGCACATTTGCATTTTAACTAGGACTTTGCAAGTATTAACTCATAGGTATTATAGAAAAACCTGAACAGGTTTATAAAGAATAAAGTTGAGACAGTAATCTTTCAAACTTAGCCCCTATTTAGATGCTTGCACTTCATAAATTACTATTATCTGTCACCTTCATTTTAATAACACCATCCCACAACAGATATTTAAACTGCTCTCCTCACTCAGAAAAGCACTAGATATTTTCAGTATTAACACAAAATATGAATTCAAAAAGATAATAAGATTGAGCCTCCCTAGGGAAGGAGTGTGGCGTGAGCCTGATACCTCTCTGGTTTTCAACCATGAAGTGTAGAGCATTTCTCTTCATGGGTTGATTCATTACTGAAAGGCTTAACTATCCCTTCTACAACATTTCCATTTTACAGCTACTCACAATGCATTAATTATAATAAGGTAGACACTGAAATTTTACCTTTATTGCCAAATTCAATGAAATAAAACTCCCTCATTCTAGATATATTAACACCTTTGGGAACTCTTGCCTTCCAGCATTATATATCTTCAGATTTGCTGATGTGTATGTATTTATTTAGACCAAATGTATAATAACCACAGTTGAGATTTCAGAGGATAACTATTCCTTAGCTAACCAAACATGTTGTCAACTTTAAGAAATAAAGATTATCTACAAGAAACACTTATAAATTATGGTTAATAAAGAGTAGTTTTTATGGTCTATATCTTATTATTTTAGAATGTATTTATCTTTTAATATTGTTGAAATGTTAGAAAATTTAAGAAGTACAAGGATAACTCAATGCTTACATTTAGCTTATATTTGTTATAGAAGATATTAAATAGATGGATAGATAGACAGATAGATGATAGCTAGATACGTTTTGAAATAACTTTTAGTCTCCAACAACATATTGTTTAATTGTTTGAAGTTTCCCTTTATGACTATAAACAAAATGTATTTATCCAATCCCCTGTTGCTGAACTTGAATTTGTTTCAAATTTTTTCCTATTATAAAAATGCTGTGAGTGCATCCTTCTGAATATTTGATCCATCATTAATAATTTCTTTGAGATGAATTTAAAAAGTTGAATTGCTGTAGTATGCACAGCATTTAAAACTACTGGTTGATATTATTTGATACACATATGTTAAATAATTGTTTGCTATTTTGGTCAGATATTATGCTAAGTGATAAAAATATAAAAGTAACCAAATTACATGCACACTAATAAAAGATGCTTTAATTTATTAAACTTATAGTTTAGTGTGTGACGCAGACATATATTAAATAACTAATAATTACACACTGGTATTTGTTCAGAGCACCATGACACCATATGTCAAAGCAACTTGAATTTCTTAGAAAGCCTATTCTGGAGAAATAACATTTTCATTTTCAGATCTCAAGTTGAATAGGAGTTAGCTTGGTGATGAAATGAAAAGGTGAAGGGATGGATAGTGCCCTGTCATCAGAGGGAATAGCATGGGCAAATGCAGGAGCCTAGAAGAAAAATGACCTCTCAGATAAATAAGAAAAAACAAAAAAACTGGTAATTGGAACCCAGCAAATGAAAAGAGTTGGGAGGAGGCTGAACAAGTAGACCAACTCCATGCCATATATTACATCATAACACATTTTAAGGGCTTTGGTTTTTTTGTTTGTTTGTTTTTCCCTAAGAGTATTGAGAAGGCATTAGAGATTTTTAATCAAGAAGATGGCATAATAATTTTAGCATTTTGTAAAGGTCAAGTTGACTACACATGAGCCCCAAAAACCCTATTTGAAAAGGTTATCAATACCAGTCGACTTCTGTTATTATGACAAACAAGAGAAAGGAAAAAATACCTGTGAGGCAGAATCCTATTGAAGTCCTCATTTAGGGACAGTGGATCAATTATATAGGTCCATTTAATTAATTAAGTTAATGCAAAGGGAAAAATACTAACCTAAGAACTTTGCTTTTTTCCTGGGCACAAGGTAGATACACCTACTCATTTTCTATCCTTAATATTAGCCCCATGAGAAAGTTATATGGGGATATATAATGACTTCCCATTCCTTTTTCTCCAATGCGTTTGGCAGAAACATTTGAAAAAGAGGATATTCTTGACTTGGTTGATCACTTAGCATTTAACAAAATTAGCCTTCAAGTCTATTAAGAAGGCCTAAAAAAATCCCATATATACTTTTATTTTAAGCTCTACTTTCAGAGTTCCAAATGCTACCAGTTAGAAAATTTCTCCAGCTAACACCTTTACAGGCAATCAAAAGAGATGCCCACAGATCTTAAGTTTGCTTCCATCTGAACTTCCCTCACCCAAGTCACAACTGGTCTTGCTTCACAAGTTTAGAGAAATGGATCCCAAGAAAGAGGCTCACTTCCCCTAAGAAATTGTAAGAAATAATTCCACCATGCTTCCCATACTTCTTTAACTAAGCATCTGAAACCTAAACCTTGTCAGTCATCCATCATCACCCAGACTTTTATCTCTTTTGCTTCTTTTATATTTCTTATTGTACTCAAAATTCCATCCATTTTTGACTCTCATAACATCTTGCACTGAGTCCTCTAAACTTCATATGTCCTCAAGTAAAATCATATTCTAATCTAGTACTTGCCTGTGAGAATACTGCTTTCTCTGAAGTCTACTAAAGTGTAGGCTACTTCAAACTGTATTCTCCAATGTCTCATTACAACTCATTCTCCTGATTACCATTGCAAGACTTTATTCCTATTATCTATCTAAGAAACCAGGCTCCTTTGAATTTTTTCCATCAATCCAACTACTCTCTAGCCTTCAGGTTAAAGAAAACTCTCAAACTCTCAATTCCAATTGATACACTAACAAACTTGCAATATAGCTCCTCTTCACCACTGCTATCATCATTATTGACAGAATCACCTGGTTTAAGCAATAAAAAATCTTTAAAGACCCATGTTAGTTATTTTAGTAAATTAACAAAGTCAACAAACATCCAGATTGTTACTGTATTTCCATTCTGATATCCACAGGCTGTTATCTTGTACCAAGTTTACTGATTGAGACTAGAAAAGGGTGTTACAGGTGATGAGAATTGAATTAGAAAATGAATCAAAATAAGAAGTGGAAAATTACGTTCAATGGAATTTTGATTGACGATTAGGGGGAACCATATAAAAATGGAAACATGAACTCAGCAAATTGGTAGAAAATAAAGTTATTATGAATATTTTCTTCAAATAATGGAGATAAGTCTAACTAAATTCTGTGGTAAAGCGTTTAGTGGGGAAACAAAAAACATTTTCTAGTACTTCTAAAAGAAATACAGGAGGAAATAAGGATAGTAGTGTGAGGTTTTCAAGAATATGATGTACTTAATGACTAAATTTATACTCCAAATGAAGTCAGAGAAGTAACTGTAATGTTTTATACAACCACTTTTCCATTAATTTGTTTTCTATTGCTGGAACTCTATCTTAATTATTTTCCATATGGCTTATAAAGACACTGAAGAATGGACTTGAAGTGTTAGAATGATATGGAGAGGATAAAGAGGGAGATGTACCATACACAAAAGTTTAGATACGGGTTTTTTTTTTAAATACAGAAATGAGATATTTTATCTCTATTATTATCTATTTTTATTATTTAAGCAGATAATTATTTATTATTATTATTATTATTTTATTAAAACAAATGATTCTTATTAAAGGAATTACCAAAGAACTACAAAGATTGACTCAGGTCAGATTTTGAAATGCCTATAATGGTTTTGAATGTACAAACAAAGGAATATTAAAAATAAACAAGATATGAAATAATGTAGCTAAACTAAGGAAAGGAAAAGAGTTTGTAGAATATTTTGTCTATGGATGGAGTAACAAGGACCCAATGAAGGCTATTGGAAGTGCTAAGGGAGAAGAAACATGATAGAAAAAACCTTAGCTCTATTGTTGATAAAACATAGAAAGCAAGACCGAAGTAGAAATATAATTTGAATGAAATATTTTGACCTATGACAAAGAAAATGATGACACTTGAAATATAAATAAGACTAGAGATAATTTATAAAATTTGGAAGGTATAATATTCTGCAAAAGAGTGAATTTCATTTATCCATACAATAAAATGGTCTATTTTCTTCAAATTTAGTCAAGCAGGAATATCATGAGGTCTTGAAATATTTGGGAAAGCATAAATTAAGAATGGGTTGAATGACATAGATTTGCTTTTTCCTTGCATTATTGTTATTTGGTGCATCTCTGGTGTTACAGGAAAACTGTATAAAACATGGACAATAAACAACACTCTATTATTCTTTAAGCTTTACTTGAGTAGTAGCAGAATCAATAAAATTGGAATGAGTGGAGAAACAGCATAACTATTTAACATTCTATGAATTGCTCATATGTGTTAAATTATTTAGTATTTAATGAAGTGTGCATGTTAACAAGATAGGGTTATGTGGCTCTTTATTGAACGTGCTGCACCTAGGATGTTATTTTTACAGAGCAAATTTTATAATTTTGCTGCAACCTATTTTTTTCAAGGGCACTGATTTATACTACCAAGAATCCAGTAAGTCCAGATTTGTATTCATAGTTTTATCTTGTTAAACACATGTGTCAGAAGCATTGCTTATACAGAGATACATTTGCTTTATATTTATATGTGAATTAAGTATTAAGAATTATTTACTTTTTGAAGATAATTCTTTTAAATCAGGAGTAACATACCCAGAAAATTAAAAGGTTGTAAAAATTCAGATTGAGACTTTATGTTAGCTTTGTTTGGTAAACATACAAAAATCATACTGAAAATGAATTCTATAAAATTAGTATTTTTGAAATAGAGCAGTAAATAGCAATTCACATGATGGTAATGAGACTTGTGAGAATCCATTGTGTGATGACCTAAATTTGATTAAGTGAAATTGCTCTAAAGTGAAATTTTATAGAAGGAATTTTGATATCTTGTCTTCATTTTCATATGAAATCAGAATTGTAATCCTAAAAAAGGTATATTTTCTGTAGTTTGACAATAAAGTTAATTCAAAGTATCAGTGGGGAGAGTAAGCCACCAACATGATGTGCCCACTGGAAATTGCAATCATAGAATATTAAAGACCCAACTTTAAATGTTTTAATCCCCTCACTGTAGAGAGAAGGAAAGGGAAAGGTAATGACCAGTTTCATTAATGTTAAAAACTAAAAAAATAATATCTTCTAGTTGGGAGAATAAAAGTAAGCAAAAATACACAAGGCAAAAGATAGTATATGAGGTGGTAAGAAGTCTATGGAAAAACAATAAACTGAGGAAAGGGTAATAGATCTTGCCTTGAGAGATAAGTTTTTGCTTTAAATGAGGGTGGGCCTTTCTGAAGAGGCGCTATAAAGTAACGATTTATAGGAGGTTAGGAAGCAAGCCACGGGTGTATCAGAAGGAAAATACTTTTAAGTAGAGGGAATTAAATGTACAATGATCATAATATGATGCAAATCCATGATTGTTATCTAAGCAGAGGAAATGATTCACCTTAACTTTCAAAAGGCTAATTTTGGCTGCTCTTTTGAGACGTAACTATAGGAAGACAATAGCAGAAGTAGAGTCAGGAAACTTTTATAAGTTATCATCAAAACTTGGATATCCAAGTCTAGAATTCAGAAGAGAAGTCTTCAAGGGAAATAACATGAAGACAACAACTATTGTAGAATATTTATAACCATGAAATTGCATGAGGTCCTCAGAAGAATAGAAAGTGTAGATAGTGTAGCAAAGAGGACTGAGAACTGAGCCTAGGGCACTGGGAGATACAGAACAATCACTAAAGTTGACTATGAAGGAACATTCAAAGAGGAGAAGAGAGAAAGTGTTGTACTGAAAATTAAGTGAAAAAGACATGAGTGACTACCTGTGTCAAATACTATTGGTAATTCAAATATTATGAGGCCTAAAACTTACTAGATTTAACAACCTAGAGATTTTTGTTGGCCTTTTCTAGAGCTGTTCCAGTAGAGTAGTAGGAAGACAGTGTGTATGTAGTGAGTTCAAGAAATGATTAGAGGAGTGGAATTAAAAATATAGACAACTCTTCAGAAGAGTTTTGAAATAAAGAAGATAGAAAAATTAGCTGGCAGTAGCTAGAGAAATATTTAAAGTCAAAAGGGTTTCTCTCTCTGTATATAATGTGTGACAAATTGGACCATATTCGTTTGCTTTTGCATAATACACAGCAAAAGGGGAAAATATATGATATAAGAGAAAAATGGGAGAAATGCTGGAGCAATGGCTTTGAGTGGGAGCTAGAAGAAAAGATCAAGGTTATTGATCCTCACAGCAATTTGTGAAAAGGGTAGTATTATTATCTCATTATAACAGTGAATCTGGGTGTTCAACATGATGCTTAGACATTGACTTATTGTCTAGCCCTTCCCACAATACTTTTATCTTTATCTGTTGAAATCTATTGCCAAAATAGTAACATTAAATAGATGATGATTATGATGAGGATGAAGACGATGAAGATGATCTTTCACTTTAGTCAGGGACTGAATAGGATCGAGAAGGCACAAATAATGGAGGTGATGGTAGAGTATTTATAGTCCACCTGGATTGTGCCCTCAGTAATTTGAAGGAAGGGTCAGAAGATAAGAAGCTAGAGGAATGGAGAAATCTGAATGAGAGTTGGTTCCAATGAGGAAGTGAGGTACAGAGATTAGGAGATATTCCTTGTGCTTATTTTTCCCCAGAATCCAAGCCTACCCTTGAACACAGAGAACCGATAACATTGAAGACAATTGGTAAGCCAAAAAAACACTTACCATAATTGTAGAAGCCACTCTTTTTTTTTTTTTTTTTTTTGATAAATGGGCCTCTTACTGTTGTGGCCTCTCCCGTTGCCGAGCACAGGCTCCAGACACACAAGCTCAGCGGTCATGGCTCACGGGCCCAGCCACTCCGCGGCATGCGGGATCTTTGCGGACCAGGGCACAAACCCGTGTCCCCTGCATTGGCAGACGGACTCTCAACCACTGAGCCACCAGGGAAGCCCTAGACGCTACTCTTAGAAGTGGCTATTTGTAGAAGATTTTTGGAGAGCCAATATTTTAAAAAATAAAAGCACAACGGAGGAAAAAAAAAACCTGACAATTAGTCTTTGGTGGCACATTTGTAATTACAGTGTAAGTGCTTTTTGAATTGTGTCACATACAGCCCTGTAAAGTCCAAAATAAATAAATAAATAAAGGTAATATGAAGTTAATCAGTAGAAATCTCCTACCATTGTCCTAGTTTCCCAATCCTTGGTAAAGTATTTCTTCTAGTACAATGAACTATCATTTCGCCTAGGACATTTTATTTTGTTGTGTTGCCTATTTTATAATATTTGGCAGGCTTCAGTTTCCCCCTGTTATATCTAGCACCATTTCTTCCAAGTTTGATAATACATGAAACCATGCTCATGATCTGAGAATATATTTATTATTTGTTTTATACATTTTTCTTCCAATCAATAAATATTTACTGATCATTCATGGTGACTCATATCCTTACTTAGGCATGAGGAATAAAATGATCTGAGTTTGAGTATAAAAGAAGCTACAATTGCTGAAGGCAGAGGGATCAGACAGATCAGACTGTGCAAAGACTGGGTGCAGAGGGAAGCATAACACATGGGGTGGTAGCTGGAAGGAACTGTACAGGTCCAGTTTCAAGTTACCTTTTAATAGGAAGTAATAGAACATGTTTAAAAAATCAAGGTGAAAATCCAGTTGAGAGGGAATAGTTAAATAAGCAAGGAAGAGAGGAGAGAAGTCAATTGTTAATTTTCCAGAGAAGGCTGAATGGGTCAGAATCCAAAGTGCACATGATGGTATGAGCTTTCGACAATAGAGAAAAAGACCTTCTCCTAGCCAAATAGAAACAATGTACAAGAGGTTCCAATGTTTTTAGACTTGGATTGGAGAAAGCAGAAATTTGAATTCTTTCTGATTTTCTACAGGAAATAGATGAGTGTATCTTTTGGACAGATGGAGAAAATGAAACATCCGAGATTTGAGAGGACATGAGACTCTGTTTGCATAGGTGGGAAAAGTGAATGAGTCAGACAAATATGATAACATCACTGTTAGGTATCAAGAACTGATTTGAAATTGATGGTGTTGAATTTGTAGTGGGGCCAATCTTTCCTGTTGTTTTACCTATTCCAGTAATGCTTGACAGTTCACACATTTGGTAGAAATGAAAATGGTTTCAACATTTTCTAGAAGGTAATTTGCAAAAAAAATGTTTAAATGTCTCAAAAAACCACATACTAAATAACTAGGCAATATCAATCCCCAAAATATGTGGTGATAATGTAATTATTAATAGAAACAAAGTCATATATATAATGGTTAAACATGGTTTAATATTTTATTTTGGAAATAACACAAATATCTAAATTAATACATATTAAAAATAATTTTTATTATTTCCATGTATGAAATATTCTGTAAGCAATAAGATGAAGTCTTCTATTTCCTAATATTGAAAGCTTTCCCTCATATTAGGTATAGAAAAATAAATCATAGGATGTATATTATATGATATAATTTATTAGAAATGTATATAAAAATGCAAACAAAAATATTTAAGGTTATATCTCAGGGTATATTATTTATTCTTGAATGATAGAATTCAAGTCAAATATTGGACCTTTTATTTATCTGAAGTATGTTTTATTTCATCAGAAATTCTGTATATTTGTTTCATCCTATTGTTTTGTAAATCCATGTAATTTCATTAAGAATTTTCTCAATCAATTCCTCATTTATTAAAAAGTACTAGTAATATAGTTCAAAACCACAGTCAGCATATATGTGAAACTTAGTTCAAGGCTGTAAATGAACATTAATTAATTTCTTAGTTTAGAACAATCTCCACTTCTGAAGTAGCCTCTCATTATTTGGAGAATGGATTTTTCTGTGATTTAGCCAAAAGGGAGTAACAGCCTCCTTATATGAGCCCTGTGTCCACATCCTCAGTCTTCTGGTCAAAGTGATTGATTCATTGATGATATACACATTATCCTAATCAGTCCTGCTAAAGTGACTCCCTAGAGTTTTCCAAACCAAAGACAAGGTAAGAAAGAATGTTTTACACAATTTACATTGTCACAAAGCTGTAAAAATATCACCCTTAAACTGCTAAGGAGTCTGTTTCATTTCTGAGAAAATTCTCTGGGAAAAATAAGCCAACACACTTGAGGGAGTCTAGTCCTTACACTTCAGAGTTTATTTTTTTATACAATTCTAACATTCTTGGGCTAGCCCAGGATTTTTCTAATGAATTTCCTTTTAGTTTGATGGAGGTTTGTAATATTAGAAATAGGATGATATTTTATTAATGAAGACCTAATACTATCTACCCAGAATTTAATATTTCATAGAAAAATTTTACTAAGCTATTTGTTATAGGTTCTATTTAAATCAAAATTATTTTTGGAAAGGTTATGGGATATGTGAGTTCTATGCCCACTATCCATTTTATTATGATGCATTTTTTTAAGTTGAAACAATAAAACATTTGCCTATTTCCTACGTTTAATTGCAAAATCAAATTAATTATCAAATGCATTTTTAAAATGTATTGATACTTTTACACAATTCATTGTTAAGATAAAAATATATGAATGAATGAATAAATGCATGAATGAATGAATGAATTCTTAGTTCTACTTCCTAGAGATAATAATTATGAGGAAGAGAAGGATGAGGGGGAAGAGGAGGAGGAGGATAAATGTGAAAATTTTTCACAGCGTGATATATAAATGATAAAAATTTTTTTAATTGGGAAATATTTTATATAAAGTTGTATGCACTGTTTTTACTTATGTTGTGAGCCTCAAGAGTTCAAGAATAAGAATTGTTGTAAGTAAATTATATTTTCTCTATATGAAATTTAAATTCAAAAGAAACCCTAGAATCTTTAACCTTGATAACCTCTTTGAAACAGAATTATAACCTTTGATAACCTCTTTGAAAGTTGTACTTAGATTCTTGGTATTTGGAAGCCATAATTTCTCAATTGCTTTCTTCTCAATTTCTTTCTTAGGTTAAATTAAACATAGGATTCACATTAATGACTATCACTTATCAGGCATAATACATACACAGACACACACAGATACAATATAAAATTAGCTACCTAGCTTGAAAATTTAACAAAACTAGTATTTTAATTCCCATGGAGACAGGCATGTAATACTTTATTTTTGTGCTTTGTATAAGTTGAAATATATACTGTTTTAGTGTACAACTTGCTTGATAATTTTTAACTTGAATTATTCTAAATTATCCAATTATTCTATGGAAACAGCAGGTTTTTAAATTTATTCACAATATGATAGTATTTTATGTGCATTCAAATAATATTGATTAAGTTGATACAATCTGATTAGATTAAATATAATGAAGGAATATCTAAAGGAAAAAATAAAACTCTATTTTAATTTAAGGACATATTTTATTCTTTCACTACACTTCTGATTTCAATTCACTTTTGGTTTACTTCTCTCTTTCTCTAACCCACTAAATTATTTCTCTATGAAAAGTAAAGAATCAAGTATGTTGTTTTCTCACCACTTCTGATTCAGTAGTAATATAGTAATCTGTATATTTTTCCCCCAACTAATCTTTTTATTAATAGTCTAGTTTCTTATTTGACTTAGAATCCAGATAATTGCAGCAGTGATCAACTTAACTGTCTTTGGTTAAGAAACACAATCAAGACTGCTTCCTTACTTTCTTCTCTTTCTCAGTTATGGTGCATCACTGATCTTTTTCTGTTGACAACATTGCCCTGCTGTAGCACTACTTATTTCACAGGGGACTCAAACTATCATAAAGAAAATTCTTAGTCTAGAGCACAAAAACATACTGAGTCAAGACTTAAAGATAATACATGATATTTAATCACAGCTGAGGAATTATAAACAGTTGAAATGAATCTTTAAAAAGAAGAAAAGTCAAAGAAACATTTTATTATTTTTAAAGGAAGAACTAAATAAATCTGTTTGGATGTCTGAATCGCAATTCTCTGCTAAACTACTTATGCTATAAGTTATGCTATAACTTAGTGTAGGCTTGTATATCATTTTATTTAAATCATTTTAGTAGCCTCATATTATCTGTCTTGTCTTCAGTGTTTGTCCATCTTCCCATTTACAGCCAATTCATTCTGCAGTGTTAACAAATTAATCTAAAATTAACAAATAATATAAACAAAACTGTGTTCTCTCTCTTTACTGCTTAAACAAAAACACCACCATCACCAGCAACCAACAAATAAATAAAGAATAAACACAAAAATAGTCTCAGCTCCTTGGTTTGTTTTTCAAATACCTATAAATTCTCTCCCAAACCTACTTTTCAGCCAGCTTCAGAGCCACTCGCCAACACAAACACTACTGTCCAACCAATTTCATCATTCTACTCAAAGCAGTGACTTGCTTTCCTGCCTTTTAAGTCCTCATTGTGTTCATTGAAAATTTTACATTCATTCGGGGCAAGCTCCAACATCAACAACTTTTTCGTACCTCCTTTTATTAATTAATGTGCCCTTGATTACTATATATTTTCTCCTTCCTCCTAAAGCACCTAGATATCACACCATCTCTTCTGACTGATCAGTTGATACTGAACATGCACGTCTTCTTTCTGAACTCAGAGATACTTGCATTCTGAGGTTACATGATAAAATTTTGTACTTGAAGATGATGTTTGTCACGCATATGTATTGTTATAAAGCCTTATTGAATGCCAGTTACCGCTTATTCTAGGAATCGGGCTAGGCTTTGGGTTAAAAATAAGAGAATTCTCCCTTGCAAGAAGTTAGAGGCAAGTAAAAACAAGGCAACTTATAATAATTTGAAAAGAATGCACTCATATACTGATGATGAGTATAGATATTGGTATGACCAATCTGAAGAGAAATTTGTTAAATTGTATCAAAAGCCTTGAAAATATATATAAAACGTGCTTCAGCAATTATACTTTTTACATTTTAGAGATAAGCAAGTTGATTACAAATAAAGTATTCTTAGCATAGTTTATATTGGAGAATTTTTCTAGGTAGTAAGCTGGGACAATTGTAAGCCTTAACCCCGTTTGCTTCCTATCTTCCAAGGATTATCATTCTTTGTTACCTAAAGTTTAAAATCGTGAACATATTTGTTTCATACAGCTTATCTCTCTTTGATAGTTGTTTCAAATAGTAGGGTAACTCTGGTCACTGTTTCTATATCTTGACCAGGAATAGACTCTTGTCTATTACTTTCATTTTTCTTCTGTACATAATGATTCTTTTTATTCTTGTTGACTAAAATAAAGTTCTCTTTATATTTGGTTTTCAATCGTCTTATTGTGATGTGTCTTGGTATGTATTTCTTTATAATTGTCTTGCTTTGGATTCTCTGAGCTTCTTGGATCTGACTTTGTTGTTTTTTGTTAATTTGGGAGAAATCTTAGCTATTATCTTTCTTATATTTTTCTACCTTACCCTCTATTTTCCTACTGAAACAAAAATTACATATATATTAGAAATTTGATATTGTCCTCTTAGGTTCTATGATTTGTTTGTTTGTTTTCTCTTTGATGTTCTCATTTTAGTTCCATTTGTATAGTTTCAATTGTACAGTTTCAGAGCATTCTTTGCTCTGGTGTGTCCAGGTAATTGTAACTGCACTAAAGAAATTCTTCATTTCTGATACTGTGTTTTCAATTTTTAACATTTTAATTAGATTTTTTATAGTTTATTTTACTCTGATGAAATTTTATTTTTTTCCATTTATATGTCCATTTTTCTAAACTATTTTCTTTAATATATAAATATAGTTACTCCAAAGGGTTGATAGTTCCAACATCTGGGCTTATCTATTCCTACTTATACTGACTATTTTATCTTTTTATAATGGGTAGTTTATTACTGCTTATTTTATGTTTCATAGTTTTTTGATGACTTGTGTGCAAAAGAACTATATACACTGAGTTAAATATCATGTATGTTTTCACATGGGTGTGCCTCTTTTTTCAGGTCTCTGGGACATTTGAATCAATCTAGACAGTAATTGATCTTGGTTTGAGGTTTACTGTTGCTATAACTATCTTAATTGAACTACAGACTTCAAATCCCTTCAGTGATTGACAGTCACTACCTCGTTTTTAATGTGCCACCTAAACTGCCAGATGGTTTTTCTCAGTATTCTTACTCCATGTGCATATTTCAGCAGGTCCTGCACTTCTGCTGCTTCACAGACCAAGTTGCTCAACAAGCACCTGTTCCTCCTCAGGACAAAGCAGGGTCAGGTCAGTGGAACTCACCCCTCAGAAGCAGTCAGATTTTGCTTCCTATTAAAGGTTCCCAGGGGCTGGAAGATTTCATCTCTATTCCCAGTTGATTTTCTTTTTAAACATCTTTATTGGAATATAGTTGCTTTATAATGGTGTGTTAGTTTCTGCTTTATAACAAAGTGAATCAGTTATACATAGACATATGTCCCCATATCTCTTTCCTCTTGCATCTCCCTCCCTCCCACCTTCCCTATCCCACCCCTCTAGGTGGTCACAAGGCACCGAGCTGATCTCCCTGTGCTATGCAGCTGCTTCCCACTAGCTATCTAGTTTACATTTGGTAGTGTATATATGTCCATGCCACTCTCTCACTTTGTCCCAGCTTACCCTTCCCCCTCCCCAAATCCTCAAGTCCATTCTCTAGTAGGTCTGCGTCTTTATTCCCGTCTCACCCCTAGGTTCCCTGTTGATTACTACTCTGTATTTATGCAGGGCCTGGAGCACAAATGGGCCTTGCTTAGCACTTCTGTTCCAGTCTCAGAACTTAGCAGGCCCTGAATGTCTGTATCAACAAGAGGGCTGTCCCAGCCACCTCTCCTGCTCCCAATCTTTCTCATGAGCACTTGGTGGATGCCCACTATGAAGGGCTAATTATTAGTAATTGAGGACCCCTCTTGTATCTAGGGTTTCTACCAGTTCAAGACTCTCATGTTAGCCTACACACTTGGCCTCTAAAAATTCACTTAATTTTCAGGTGTCTTCTTCTTATGTACTTTTATGACTGCTACCTCCTTCTTCTATGATCTGCCAAAGTTAAAATAGTTGATATGTTTCCACTGTCCTCAGAGTAGCTGATCATCACCCTTTGGAATTCAGTTTACCTCCTGCCTTGCGATCTCAGTGTTTCTCATGAGTTCAAAAATGTATAATTTTGTATATTGCCTGGATTTCTCTCATTGTTAGTTAAGGTGAGAGTGACCTTGTTGTGTAGTTTTCCACATTCTAAGCTAAAGCAAAAGTCATACATATCTAGGAACTATTGACTAGAGCCTGAACAATGTAACTTTTACATTATTGAGTGCTGGATATTGCCTCCCTTTAAAGAAAATAAGAGGTTTTTTTAGTTAGGTAGTTACCAGACTTCTCAATTATCTGGATCCTTTTGAAGCTCATCTTAAGCTCTGCTACTATGAGTTAAAAACAGGCTGCAAGGGCTTCCCTGGTGGCGCAGTGGTTGAGAGTCCGCCTGTGGATGCAGGGGACACGGGTTCGTGCCCCAGTCCGGGAGGATCCCACATGCCGCAGAGCTGCTGGACCCGTGAGCCACGGCCGCTGGGCCTGTGTGTCCGGAGCCTGTGCTCCGCAACGGGAGAGGCCGCAACAGTGAGAGGCCCGCGTACCACAAAAGAAACCAAAACAAACAAACAAAAAAAAAACAGGCTGCAAGCCAGGAATAATTCAAGTTTACTAAGGCAAAGTCTTTATTGTGTGTCCACTAAATGCACCAGGCATTCAGGGAGGATTCTCCATCCTGACTAGTCATAACTAGAATGTCTCTCAGCCTAGTATGAGCTGTGAGAATTGTTCAGCTTGTATCTCTGAAGTCATTCTTTGCCTATGCTAATGGGGTTTCATCCTACTTACGTGCAACTCAGTATTGGACGACAGATGCAAGGAGAAATTCAACTAGTTTTTAGAGATATTCTTTCTGTATACCTTCCTCCTCTCTGTCACTCTACCTGTGAAACTACAGGTGTATCTGCTTTCTCAGTCTCTGTCTCAATTCCGTGAGGCTGCTATCCTGTACTGTTATCTAGAGACTACCTCCTGGCAGAAAGCCAATGAAATTGTAGGGCTCACCAGGGATCATAAGTGGATCTATTTCTCTAAGGGATTATAGTCATGTGTTTCCTATTGTTTGAAGACTGGGATAAGTTGGGTTTTTTAAAGTGTATTTTTCCAGTTTTATAGTTGTTTATAGAGGGGCATATGAATGGTACCAATAACTCCATCATGTCAACAAGTAGAAGACTTTTAAACGTTGTTATGCATAAAAATTTGCCCCTTCTGTTGAAATTTTCTCAAGAGAATACGTAAATGTTTTGAGAGCCTGTTTGACCTTGTGGGTCAGCCTAGACTTCAAAATCAGTCTCACATATTCTGATGAAGTGACTATTACACATGCTTTAGTTTAATGGGAATCTCCTCAATTTCAGATAAAGTATGAATTGGCAAATGAAAGTCATGTTATGTAGATTTTTATTTCAGAAACATTAAATGTGTTTTGCTTAATTTTTAGATTTGTAAATGCTGCCACTTTATTTTCTAAAGGTTATACAACTCTTTATTATTTATAACTTTTAATTTTTTTTCCATATAGCAATGCAAAATTCTTTTGGTATTTGTCTTTTGGGACTGGCCTACAAAGATGAATATATTTTCTCTACTTCATAATGCTATATAACTATTAGTTTTGCATGAAAATGTAATGGCATAAAGCCACTCATCATTTAAAAAGTAAAGTCTGGCTCATGCAGGAAATGCACTTACCATATTAAAATGTCCTTTAAGGCATTACTTAATCAAAATAATTGAACATATGGAGAAACAAATCTTAGCACTTTAATTTAATTGTTACAGAAAATACTATATTAACTGCTGATCCTTTGAGAAATTCAGAACAAGAGAAAATATTGCCTCTTCATAAAAGCACCGGCAACTTCCTACTGAGTTGGGAAAGGCAGTATACACACCTATCAAACAAGCATCAATTTATTGGATCATTACATAAAAGGCAATAGTTATTGGAAGAGAGTGGTACTTTATCCATTTCAATCTGAAGCAAGCCATAGTATAACAAATTAAAAAGAAAAAATTAGGTAATTGATATCTAGTAAAAATTTTTAAAAGTTCCATATTTTAGAATATAGCTATTAATAAACTAAAGTATGAAGTCAATATATCTCTTATAAATTAGATTAGTATAGCATGACCATATGGATACCATAAAGACTGAAATGTATTCTTTCACTCTGAAGACAAGTTTGTTTAAAAGTTTCATTAGTGCCAGTATGGATGTGGGTATGTTTTTTATTTAATGCAAATGGATACTTTTCACAAATTTTATTATTTTCTTCATATCATAAACTAAACACAAGTGACCACAAGTAATGTGTTATAAATTCCCACAGGTCATTTAGCATTTCTTCATTCAGTATCCTGAGTAAAATTTTGAATGGAATAGAACTCTACACTATGCAAGATGTGAATTTTTTCCAAATAGGTTTTGCTACATAACACAAAATTTATATTAAAACTCTATTCTTAACATAATAATACGTGATTCTCTGTGTTCCAGAATAAATTATAATGTGGGAGATTCAATTTTTTTTTAATTCTGTTATTGATTTTGTGATTTAGAAAGGAACAAAGGAGAAAAGGATAAGAAAATGGCAGTGCAATTTCTCAGTTAGGAATTTTGACAACTATCTACTGCCAGCTGCCAGTAATAGTCTTATTATCCTCAGGTTATCCAATTATAAATGTCTGCCTCACCTTTCACTGGCATTATGTAAGTATGTAAGTATGTAAGTATTATGTAAGTATGCATGACTAATGCACAGGGACATAGGGTCACAATTTGTTTTTTACAAAACAATTTGTTTTTTACATAGCCCATTCTATGAGACTGTCCCTAGCAACCTAGTATTTCCACCAAAAATATTTGGATTATAATTTTTCTATTTAAAAGTTCACCCAAGCATAGCAATCAAATTGGTCAAAGAAACCTCAATGGAAAGATTTTTTAAAGGTCATGAATTTTATGATTTGAATCTAGTCTCAGAGCTTTTTACCCAAGAAATAATTTTGAGAAAAAGATCTTTAATAAATATTAGACACAGCCAGTATATTCAATCTAGACTAAAACAAATCATTAGATATGTTTTTCTTTTTACATATTTCTGTAAACATTATTTACTGATGAACTGATGGAGTTAATAACTGAGAGTATATTTCCTTAATGCCCATAAACAAAGTTTTGTTAAATTAACAACCCACAATTAACGAACAATTCTAATCTGCTAAAATTTACATGCAATGCCCCATTTATTGGTCTCAACCAGCCTATTGGTTATGTATTATTATCATCATCATTATTATTAATATTATTGTTAATTTTTTTATTTTTCGGTACGCAGGCCTCTCACTGTTGTGGCCTCTCCCATTGCGGAGCACAGGCTCCAGACGCGCAGGCTCAGCGGCCATGGCTCATGGGCCCAGCCGCTCACCAATCATATAATATGATTGGTGAATCATATTATATTTTATTATGACATTGTTGTAAAATTCTAGTTTATGAATTGGAGTTCATTACTGTGGCAATTTCAGTGTCCTTTCTAAGTGTCCTTTATCTCTTCACAAAATGTGTACACAATACTGGACTTTCATTTGATCTCACTGTTCATATTTTATTCTCTTTTAAACTGCCTTACTTACATAAATCATTCTCCTTAGATTGGATATTAGTAATTTCGTATAAGACAGGAACCATTTGATGAGCAATTCAATCTTGTTGTTGTAAGGTTAAAAAAGGCAGGTGTCTTAGAAGTCTGTCTGAACTAACTTAAATGATCTCATTTCAAGTGTGACCCAATCAAGGCTCTTCTATGCTACTAGGTATCAAACTTCCAATGCTTAATATTTGTTCAGAAAATATAAATATTACTGTTTTCTTCGGTTCTTGCAGTCAAATGTGCATCTATTATCCTTGGTATCTCTACCTATTGGTGTAAACTGGCATGCTTTAATGAAAAAGATAAAAATTCTAAACACAGAGTAGCTACAACATTATAAAAAGGTAAAAGTATAGAATATATTTACAACAAATATAGAAATAAGAGGAAAACTTGGTAACAATAATTATAAAGTTTGAAGTCAAAAAGTAATTGACTTAAGCTAAAATACTTTTTAATAGTTTGATGATATTGTAAAATTATTAATACTTTTTAAAGCAATTCTTGGGAATTCCCTGGCAGTCCAGTGGTTAGGACTCCACACTACTACTGCTGAAGGCCCAGGTTCAATCCCTGGTTGGGGAACTACATTCCCACAAGCTGTGTAGAGTGGCCAAATAAATAAAACTATCTTAAAAAATAACAATAAAATAAAGCAATTCTTTCTTCATCTGTAAAATAGGGCTAATAGTAGCTACCATATAGGCTTTGTTTAGCAAGAAACACCTGCTTACCCCTCCAGGGAAGAAACTCCACTGCATAGAGGAATACAAAGGGCATGACAATGCCTGCTACCAGGAGCAGCAGTCCAAGGATATCAACACACTACAAGTGTCAGAGTCGACAAGAAAGACATAAATGCAGACACTAGAAAGCATAACACTTTACTCACATAAAGAAGGGACAGAGCAAGATCAGCTTCAATAGTGAGTGTCAGTAGCCCATGGTCAGTGGGTCTCACCCAGCAACTGACAGAGAGATGGTCTGCATGTACCTCTCATGTGCTGGAGGCAAAGGATGTTTCCCCTCCTCTCTGGGAACAGATATAGCAGTGGAGTTGGCCAGGTATCATGTGATGCACTTACCTTAAGCAGAACAAAGAAGTATACATCAAAGCCAGAACTGGAAAAGATATTCTCAAACAAGGGTATGTGATTTGTACAAGCTGTGAGGGCTCCTTACCTCCATGTAAAAAATGTTCCAGGCTTAAGACAGCTCTTACGCAACCACACAAGGGTGGGCAGGCTGTGCAAGTCTGCTTTTTCCAATAGGCTTCATTTGAATATTAATTAAAATAATGTATGGGATAGTTAAAATATGATAATAAATGAATAAACATATCATACTCCTGCATATGAAAAAAATATATGTTGTACACATGCTTGAATTAATTTATAGTTCATGGAATTTAAAATAAAATACTAGTAGGATTTCTTTTTTAACTTGGAAAAATGCTCTTAAAATTATATTACTAAAAAAAATACCTAAGATATTATAACATATTTCTAAAAGAAGAAAAAAAAAAGACTGGTCATGATAAAACATCAGTAATAGCTTAAGAATAATGAAAACAATTAAATGAATCAATTTCTGCAGGAATGAAATATGTATGAATAAAAAAGACAGCATCAAATACTACTAAGAGAATAAAAGTATCATTCAATGAATAAATATTTAGTCAATTTAAAACTTGATTTCATACATTATATCAAAGTAAATTTGAGATTTATCAGTTAGTCTAGTGAAAGTTTTTAAAAGATTTAAAACTTTAAAAATTGAGTTAGACATATCAAATTTAGTAGGTGGGCATAACATAATCTAAAAGCTTTTGAATATCAATAATATAAATAAAATGTTTTAAATGGGAAAAAGTAAATATTGTATACAACCAAAATTTATTCAAATTAGCTCTATCCTGACAAGTATATATGAGAAACAAAGAGAAATATCAAATGAATAGAAAATGAAACAAAAACAATCTGTAGCACAAAGACAGAAAAGAATAACTCACAATAAAGAGCAGAATACAGTTGACTTTTGAACAACATGGGTGTGAAGTGCAAGGGTCTACTCACCAGTGGATTTTTTTCAGTAAACAGTACTATGTTTATGACCCACAATAGGTGGAATCCATGCATACTGAATGGGCTGATAAGAGAGCTGATTATGGGGCTTGAACAACTAGTGATTTTGGCAAACAGGTGGGTCCTGAAACAAATCCCCAGCAGATACTGAGGGACAACTTTATTAAAATTTGAAAATTATTTAACTTGAAAATTAATAAGTGTAACTAATATTGAGTGCTTTATTAATACTTAGTTTAATGCAAATGACTTAGCAGGATTGATCTTGTTTAATTATCAGAAAAACATAGTATGTTATTTTCTACTGTTTAAGAAAACAACATCTCAAAAAAGAATATAGTGAAGCTATGGTCATTGTAAATTAACCTTGCAAGAAATAATGCTAAACACAGAATCAACTACTGAAAGTGTTGTTTTTCATGGAGCTAAGTTTTCACAGTATATCTTTGTGGTAAAGAGTATGAGCTCTGATGTCTGATTGCCTGATATTGTATCTGAGTTTGCCGTACATTTGTTCTATGATCACAAGAGATATAACCTCTCTGTGTCTCTGTCCTCATATCAATTAAGTGGGAACAGTAAGACTATCTACCTCGTAGGGTTCATGTGATAATAAATAAATCAAAACACATGAAGTTCTAACACCATGCCAGGCATGACATAAGTCCCAACTAGTTCTTTCCTGTGTGTAAAACAGAGAAAAAACTAAAATATGAATGGCACACATATATGTAGCAGAAACATTATTAATTTTATAATTAAAGCACATACGTATATAAATGTATACAATTAAAATTTATACATGCAACTATATACTAAATAATTTACTTTAGTTCAAGAAATTAAAACTATTTCACCAAGTTGTAGTTAATTTCTTATTTATATATTTGAAAGAAAAAAGAAAAACAATTAGGAACTTACATCACAGTCCTCAAAAAAAGTCATTGATAAAAATTTTGTTTTTAAAATACTCTGGTTACTTTTTGTTAATTCTGTTGTATAATTCAGAAGCTCTGATTATCCAACTGGGCATCCAATAATACAATTCAATTGAATTCTGAGACCAATTCCTGAAGTTAGTGTCAGACTCCATGGTAAAGAGTTCATGGACTGTAAGAATTAACATTGTTAAAATATCCATACTACCCAAAATAATCTACAGATTCAACATAATCACTATCAAAATTCCAATGGCATTCTTCACAGAAGCAGAAAAAATGATCCTAAAATTTCTATGAAACCACAAAAGACCCTCAATAACCAAAGCAATCTTGAGAAAGAGCAAAGGAAGAGGCATTTCACCTTCTGAATTCAAACTATATTACAAAGCTCTAGTAATCAAAACAGTGTGGTACTGGCAAAAAACAGGCACACAGACCAATGACACAAGATCAAGAGCCCAGAAATAAACCCACATATATAGTCAACTGATATTTGACAAAGGAGTCAAGAATATACAATGCAGAAAGGATAATCTCTTCAGTAAATGACATTGGGAAAACTGAATAACCACATGCAAAAGAATGAAATGACACCTATCTTACACCACTCACAAAAATTAACTTGAAGTGGATTAAAACTTAAAGATAAGACCTGAACCCATAAAACTCATGGAAGAAGACACAGGGAAAAAGTTCCTTGACATTGGGCTTCACAGTGGCTTTTTGATTTGACACCAAAAGAACAAGCAACAAATGCAAAAATAAGTGGGACTACATCAAGCTAAAAGGCTTCTGTACAACAAGAGAAACAATCAATAAAATGAAAAGGAAACCTACAGAATGGGAGCTGACATTGGCAAGCTATATATCTGATGTGGGATTAATGTCCAAAATATACTAGAAACTCAATAGTAAATAAAATAAAATAAAAATAACCCAATTTTTTAAAATGGGCAAATGAACTGAATAAACATTTTTCCAAAAAAGATATACAAATGGTCAACAGGTATATAAAAAAATGCTGAATATCACTAATCATTAGGGAAATGAAAAGCAAAACCGCAATGAAATATCACTTCACACATGTTGGAATGACTGTTATCAAAAAGATAAGCAATAACAAGGGATGAAGAGTATTTGGAGAAAATGGAATGCTTGTACACACAATTGATGAGAATATAAATTTGTACAGTCACTAAGAAAAGCTATGAAGATTCCTCAAAAAACACCCCAAGAAACAATAGAACGCCATGTGATCCAGCAATCCCACCTCTGAGTATACATCCTAAGGAAATGAGATCAGTGTCTCAAAAAGATATCTGCACTCCCATGTTCATAGCAACATTATGCACAATAGCCAAGATATGGAAACAACTTGGTTGCCCACTGATGGATGAATGGATAAGAAAATGTGGTGTGTATATAGCAGAATGCTATTGAGCAATTTAAAAAAAAAAAAAAAAGGAATCCTGTCATTTACAAAAACATGGATGAACCTGGAGGATACTGTGCTAAGTGAAATAAGCCAGACATAGAAAAATAGTGCATTGATTAACTTATATGTGAAATCTGAAAAAGTTTAACTCCTAGAAAGAGATTAGACTGGTGGTTGTCAGGGACTGGGAGAAAAGGAGAAGATAGGGAGCTCTTGGTCATAGGGTAAATCTTTCAGTTATAAGATGAATAATTTCTGGGAATCTGATGTATAGCATGGACACAATAATTAATAATACTGTATTTTATACTTTAAATTTGCTAAGAGAGTAGATCTTATGTGTTCTCAACACATGCAAACACACACACAGAGATCCTGGAAATGAAAATTAGCTTGATTGTGGCCATCATTTTATAATCTATACATATATCAAACTATCACATTGTATACCTTTAATAAACTCAATTTTTATTTGAAAATTATACCTTGGTAAAACTGAAAAAAAATCAAGGAGGGAAAATAAGATATTTATTCTCACTCTGTATAGTCAACATTTGACTGGAGTTACTAGTCAGTAAAATCATACAAAAAGAAAGAAACTAAAGGGAAAAGAAAGAAACAAGAAGGGAAGAAGAGGGGATGGAATGAAAACAACATAAAACCAAACAAGTATATATATGGGAAGGAGAAATGTAAAAATTAGTTTATTTGTAAAAGACACCTTCAACTACCTTAAAAATCTTTAAAAATGTTCAAAATTGCTTTAGAAATAAGTGAATTATCAAGATCACAAGATGCAAGATTGATATACAAAATTCAAGTATAGTTTAATACAGCTCAGAAAAGAAATTAAAAATTTAAGTTTACATTTCCACTGAGACCAGGAACAAGACAAGGTTGCCCACTCTCACCACTATTATTCAACATAGTTTTGGAAGTTTTAGCCACAGCAATCAGAGAAGAAAAAGAAATAAAAGGAATCCAAATTGGAAAAGAAGAAGTAAAGCTGTCACTGTTTGCAGATGACATGATACTCTACATAGAGAATCCTAAAGATGCTACCAGAAAACTACTAGAGCTAATCAATGAATTTGGTAAAGTAGCAGGAGACAAAATTAATGCACAGAAATCTCTGGTATTCCTATACAATAATGATGAAAAATCTGAAAGTGAAATTAAGAAAACACTCCCATTTACCATTGCAACAGAAAGAATAAAATATCTAGGAATAAACCCACCTAAGGAGACAAAAGCCCTGTATGCAGAAAATTATAAGACTCTGATGAAAGAAATTAAAGATGATACAAATAGATGGAGAGATATACCATGTTCTTGGATTGGAAGAATCAACATTGTGAAAATGACTCTACTACTCAAAGCAATCTAAAGATTCAATGCAATCCCTATCAAACTACCATTGGCATTTTTCACAGAACTAGAACAAAAAATCTCACAATTTGTATGGAAACACAAAAGACCCCGAATAGCCAAAGCAATCTTGAGAAAGAAAAATGGAGCTGGAGGAATCAGGCTCCCTGACTTCAGACTATACTACAAAGCTACAGTAATCAAGACAGTATGGTACTGGCACAAAAACAGAAATATAGATCAATGGAACAGGATAGAAAGCCCAGAGATAAACTCACGCACATATGGTCACCTTATCTTTGATAAAGGAGGCAAGAATATACAGTGGAGAAAAGAAAGCCTCTTCAATAAGTGGTGCTGGGAAAACTGGACAGGTACATGTAAAAGTATGAAATTAGAACACTCCCTAACACCATACACAAAAATAAACTCGAAATGGATTAAAGACCTAAATGTAAGGCCAGATACTATCAAACTCTTAGAGGAAAACATAGGCAGAACACTCCATGACATAAATCACAGCAAGATCCTTTTTGACCCACCTCCTAGAGAAATGGAAATAAAAACAAAAATAAACAAATGGGACGTAATGAAACTTAAAAGGTTTTGCACAGCAAAGGAAATCCTAAACAAGACCAAAAGAGAGCCCTAAGAATGGGAGAACATATTTGCAAATGAAGCAACTGACAAAGGATTAATCTCCAAAATGTACAAGCAGCTCATGCAGCTCAATAACACAAAAACAAACAATCCAGTCCAAAAATGGGCAGAAGACCTAAATAGACATTTCTCCAAAGAAGATATACAGACTGTCAACAAACACATGAAAGAGTGTTCAACATCATTAATCATTAGAGAAATGCAAATCAAAACTACAATGAGATATCATCTCACATCAATCAGAATGGCCATCATCAAAACATCTAGAAACAATAAATGCTGGACAGGGTGTGGAGAAAAGGGAACCCTCTTGCACTGTTCGTGGGAATGTAAATTGATACAGCCACTGTGGAGAACAGTATGGAGGTTCCTTAAAAAACTAAAAATAGAACTACCATACGACCTAGCAATCCCACTACTGGGCATATACCCTGAGAAAACCATAATTCAAAAAGAGTCATGTACCAAAATGTTCATTGCAGCTCTATTTACAATAGCCAGGACATGGAAGCAACCTAAGTGTCAATCATCGGATGAATGGATAAAGAAGATGTGGTACATATATACAATGGAATATTACTCCGCTATAAAAAGAAACGAAATTGAGATATTTGTAGTGAGGCGGATGGACCTAGAGTCTGTCATAGAGAGTGAAGTAAGTCAGAAATAGACAAACAAATACCATATGCTAACACATATATATGGAATCTAAGAAAAAAAAAAGGTCATGAAGAACCTAGGAGTAAGACGGAAATAAAGACACAGACCTAGTAGAGAATGGACTTGAGGATATGGGGAGGGAGAAGGGTAAGCTGTGACAAAGTGAGAGAGTGGCATGGACATATATACACTACCAAACGTAAAATAGATAGCTAGTGGGAAGCAGCCACATAGCACAGGGAGATCAACTCGGTGGTTTGTGACCACCTAGAGGGGTGGGATAGGGAGGGTGGTAGGGAGGGAGATGCAAGAGGGAAGAGATATGGGAACATATGTATATGTATAACTCATTCACTTTGTTATAAAGCAGAAACTAACACACCATTGTAAAGCAATTATACTCCAATAAAGATGTTAAAAAAAAATTAAGTTCAAAAGTATAATTTAAAATTAGCATTAAAATATGTGGCCTTAAATTTAACAAACTATTTACAAGTACTGTACATTGAAAGTTAGAAAGCATTGTCTAGATTAATTAAGAAAGGCCTTGGTAAATGTGTAAATGTCTTTTCATAGATCAGAAAACAAAAAGATAAAAATGTCACCTGTTAAATTCATCTATACATTCAGTGTAATCCCAATCAAAATACTTTGTCAAAATTAACAAACTTTTTCTAAAATTCATAATGTGTATTTATTCTGATGCCCATATATATTATATATAGATATATAGATAGATAGATAGATAGACAGGTATAGATATATATATATAGATATATAGACATCAGAATATATAGTTACCTACCTCTGGGAATACTGTAGATTTGCTGGAAAGGGGCAAAAGGGACATTCTGGGGTGATATAAATATTTTATATGTTAAATGTGGTATGTTTACATGATAGCTGGATACTAACAATATTCATAGGATTAATTAAATTGTATTTTGTGGGAAAAATGAAGAATAACATTTAAAATCTAATTAAAATAAAAATGCACTTTTTTCCATCTGATGTATAGCTCTAATATCAAAAAACATTATTTCAGCTAGGTATTAATAAATAAGATAAAAATGTATAATAAATGATATTTTTTAAAAAACGATTCAAAGCAAATGATTTTGTTTGCATTTGACAGTGGTAGAATGATCAATGTTACATTACAATTTCTGCTCGTACATTTGTCTTCGTTGGTAAAATGAGGACTGTCAGAGGTTTGAGAGTCAAGCTCATAGCAAATTTAATGTGACTTGCTTTATCTCTGTTCTTAGCAGTGTTTTACGAGATGAAATATTATTAAATGTACAGAGCACATGTAGATTTTCCTTGTTAATAATAAAACGTTTGTAATTCCTTGTTTGCTTTTTTTAATGTTGACAAGATCATGAAGTAGACACAACCTGAGAAAAGGGAACTATAGTCTCAACAATAAAGTCATAGATGACTTCTTTTAATCACAGTAGCTTTGAATATCTTGAAACTTAAATTAGAGTTGTGAGTTATCAATTATCATTAAAACAGAGAGATAGCTATTATGAGTCCAAAAATATAATATTATGAAATATTACAAAACACATTCAAATTGTGCAAATGTTATTGTATTTCCTTTAATCACTGAGAAAGCATACAATTACACATAATGATAAATTTAGTGTAATTTATAAAAGTAAAAAAATTTTGCAATATTTTATGCAATAATTATACTTATCCATATATTACCAATTCATTACATTGTTTGGTCTAATATATACATGATCATGATTTATCTCTGAACCTCAGTATTGTTTAAATTTTTAAAAAATATTGCCCATTGCTACTGCCTTTGTAGAGGTTTTGCTAAAATAAATTTTATTTTAAAAATCAAAGAACTATAATGACTTAAGAACATTTGTTTCATTTGACATTCTTTTCAATAGAACTTATGTGAAAGACATGTTTATAACATAATTAGTATTTTTCATAAAATAAAGACATCTGTATATGTATATACTATGTAATAAAAGATAATTATTAATTATTAATGCCTTTATTTTGTGACTCACTAAAATATAATTGTCTGTTAAATGGACAGTAATCCAAAATAATGATTAAATTTAGTTATCGTTATTATTTTACCAACTTTCAGTTATATGAAAATGAGTATGTGATTGAGTATATTTGAAAAAGAGTAGATACATGTACATGTAATAACTTAATCAGTTTGCTGTATACCTGAAATTAACATATCATTGTTAATCAACTATACACCAATATAAAAAATTTAAAAATAAAAATGTCTTACAATGGAATAAGAGTCTGATAAATAAAGAACTAAAAATCGATCATCTTGTCAATAACTGTAAATAAAATTTGTTCAAAATTATAAAAACCAAAATAAAATAAAATAAAATACATGCTGAAAGCTTATTATATTTGGCAAATAAACCAAGCCAAATAAACTTAGATTCAAGAAATTCAGAAAATTCCAAACAGGATACCTCAAAGAAATATACACCCAGAGCATCATAATCAAAAAGACAAAGATAAAAGACAAAGAAAAATTATTGAAAGCAGTTATAAAACCACAATATACTACTTATGGGGGAATGATTATTTGAATGACTGCATTTTTTATCAGAACCCATGAAGGCCAAAAGTAACATTCTTATATATTCAAATGAAAATAAACTTATCCAGAATGTTATATTTAGTAAAAATACCTTTCAGGAATGAGGCTGAATAAAAGAATAAGATAAAAAGTAAGAAAATTCTATGGCAGCAGATGTGCGCTAAAGGAATTGCTGAAATAAATTCTTCAAAAAGGAAAACAAAACCAGAAGGAAACTTGGCACACTAAATATGAAGAAAGGGCAAATGAAATGGTATATATCTGGCTAAATCTGATAAGGTGTTCCTTTCTCTTGATGGCTTTGAAGTATGTTTGTTGATTAAAAATAAATTTAAAAATATTTGATGGGTTTGTCAATATACAAGGATGTAATACATAAAGCAACTGCAACATTAAGTGGTGTAAAGAGATCTATATGATGGTAATGTTTCCACACTCCATTTCAAGCATTAAAATGTTGATTCTAAGTAGACAGAGGTAAATTAAGTATGTAGGCTGTGATCTATTGATAAACTACAAAAACCAAGCAACAATATATAAAAATATGAACAAAAAGATAATAAAAACATAATATATTAATTATAGTGAAATGCTAAAAATGTTCATATACTGAAAAGATGACAGGAAAGGGAAAAAGAAAACTGAAAAAGAGAGAAGAAACTGGAAGTGAAAAATATAATGGTAAACATAAATCAAAAGATATTAATAATATAATCATAAATGGTTTAAATATATTAAAGTGAGAAAATGACAGACTGGATTTTAAAAAAGATCCAAATACATGCTATTTAAGGAAATTCACTTCAAATATAATGCTATAGGTAAGAAAAAAGTAAAAGGATGGGAAGTCCTATACCATGCAAACACCAATTAAAAAAAAAAAAAGGCTGAAGTAGCTACATAAATGTCAGACAAAAAGACTTGAGAGCAAAGTAAATCACAAATGAAAAAGAAGGTAATTGAATAATGATATAGTGATATCTTTGATATAATTATGTTTTTTAAGATCAATATATTAACACACTGCTAGTAAGATGGACAAAGGAAAAATGAGAGAAGACAGTAACTAGCAATATCAGGAATGAAGGAGAAAATATTGCTACCAATATTTCAGACATTAAAACCTAACTTTAGGGCTTCCCTGGTGGCGCAGTGGTTGAGAGTCCGTCTGCCGATGCGGGGGACACGGGTTTGTGCCCTGGTCCGGGAAGATCCCACATGCCGCGGAGCGGCTGGGCCCGTAAGCCATGGCCGCTGAGCCTGCGCATCCGGAGCCTGTGCTCCGCAACAGGAGAGGCCACAACAGTGAGAGGCCCGCGTACCACAAAACAAACAAACAAACAAAAAACCTAACTTTATATAAGTTTTAGTAGATTTGCTTTTTGAGAAGTTTCACTATTTCTACTAATTTTAAAAATTTCTTTTATGTTTTCATTTACTATTCTTTTTAATGTCTGAAATGTTGATAGTGATATTTTCAAATCATTACATTGTACACCTTAATTTTACACAAGATTATAATGTATCTCAATTAAGCTGAGAAAAAAAGCGATAACTGAAAGAGTTCTATAACTTTTAAATAAATTTATTTTGTAGTTAAAAATATTTTTTCAAAGATTAAGTCTACAACTGCAAAAGCACAATCCATGAAAGAAATAATGGAAAGCAAGATTAAATTAAAATTAAAAACTTCTGCTCTGTGAAAGATAATATCAAGAGAATAAGAAAACCAGCCACAGACTTAAAAAAAAATTTGCAAAAGACATGTTTGATATAGAACAGTTATCTTAAATACCCAAATAAGTCTTAAAACTCAACCATAAGAAAATAAACAACTTGATTAAAATATGGGCCAAAAACCTTAATAATATCTCACCAAAGAAGAAATACAGATGGCAAATAAGCATAAGAAAAGATGTTCCACATCATATGTCATCAGGGAAATGCAAATTAAAACAACAATGAGATACTATTACACACTTATTAGCATGGCCAGAATATGGAATACTGACAACACCAAATGCTGACAAGATAGTGGACAACAGAAATTCTCATGCATTGCCAGTGGGAATGCAAAATGGTACAGCCATTTGGTAGGTTGTTTGGTAGATAGTTTGACAGTTTCCTAGAAAACAATACATACTTTTACCATACAATCCAGCAATTGCTTTCCTTGATATTGCATTCCTTGGAGTTGAAAACTTATATTCATAAGAAAACCTGCATATGGATGTTTAGAGCAGCTTTACTCAGAATTTTCAAAACTTGGAAGCAACCAAAAGGTCCTTGTAAACTGATTCATCCAGACAATAGAATAATATTCAGAACTGAAGAGAAATAAGTTATCAAGCCACAAAAAGACATGGAGGAAACTTAAATACATATTACTAAGTAAAATAAACCAATCTGAAAAGGCTATACACTGTATGATTCCAATTATATGACATTCTGGAAAAGGTAAAAATATGGAGTTTGTAAAAAAATCAGCGGTTGCCAGGGGTTGGGAGTAGGAGATAAGTAGACAGATCCCAGAGGACTTTCAGGGCACTGAAAACACTCTGTATGATACCATAATAATGGACATATATCATTATACATTTGTCCAACTCCATAGCATGCACAAAACCAAGAGTTAATCCTAACATAAACTATGGACTCTGAGTGATTGTGACCTGTCAACGTAGAATTATTAATTGTAACAAATGTACCCCTCTGGTGGGGGATGTTGAAAATGGGAGAGTTGCTATGTATGTGTGGGGACAGGGGGTAAGTGGGAAATCTTTGTATTTTCCCTTCAATTTGGTTATGAACCTAAAACTGCTCTAAAAAAAAAAAATTAAAAAATTAAAAAAAAATTAAGGCCTGGAAATATTCCGTGATGAATTATATGAAATAGTTAAAGTCAACACTGATTTTACACCATTTCTTTTGGAAAACAAAAAGGAGCAAACACCTTCCAACTCACTTTCTGAAGCTGGCCTTACACTGACATCAATACCAAAACAAAAAAGCAAAAGAAAAAGAAAACTGAAGACAAGTATGCCTCATAAATATAGATGTAAAAACCATCAGTAAAATTTTAGCAAATCAAAGGTTAAATACATCATGGCCAAGTAGGGTCTATACTGGGAATGGAAGGTTGATTTCTTATACAAAAGTAAGTCAATACAATCCTCCACTTCTTAAAGAAGAAAAATCACAGTATCATATTAACTGATGAAGAAATAAAAAATATATATATTTAGTAAAATTCACCTTATGTCAATAACAATAACTCTCTGCATACTGAGGGTAGAGGGGACATTCTCTACCTAATAAAGGGTATCTACAAAACAAAGCAAAATAACAAAACAACTACAGGTAACATTATATTGAACAGTGGAAGACTGAATGCAACCACCCCCCCCACCATTAGGAACAAAGTACATACATCTTCTCTCAACATTCTGATTCAGCATCACATTGGAAGACCTACACCGTTCAATAAGACAAAATATGTAAAATAAAATGAAAGATAAAAACTGCCACTATTTGCATATGATATGATTGTCTACATAGAAAATCCCAAAGAACCTACAAAAACTCACTACAATAATATATGAGTTAAGAAAAGTTGTAAGATACAAAGTCAATAAAACAAACAAATCAATTATATTTCTATAAACTAGGAAGAAACAATTGAATATCAAAATTTTAAAAATTCATTTATAATAGCTCCAAAGAAATAAAGTAATTAAGTCTAACAAAACCTGTGTAAGATCTGTATGATGAAAACTACAAAATGCAAAGGTAAAAAAGCACTGGAGAAGATGGCAGTGTAGGAAGATACCAAACTCACCTTCTCCCATGGACACAACACAACAAATCTACAACTACATGTGGAATAATTCCCTTGGAAAGGGACCTGAAAACTGAATGAACACAGCCTGCACAACAAAGGGTAAAAGGACGGCATTTTGAGATAGGAGAGAAAGAGATATAATCTCACCAGAAAAGAAAAAACAAAAATCAAAAAGCCCAGCAGCAGTGATCCACAATCAGGAGGGATCACAAAAATACAATTTTTTTCCTTGGGGAGGAAGGGATTTGTGATCCACATCAGGCATTCCAGCCCCTATTTCCTGCACAGGAGAAATGAGCTCCCATAGACCTCCCTTAGAAAACCAATGGGAAATATGTCCAGGAAAACTATAGAACTGTAGGAAGTGAAAAACCTGCTTTTAAAAGGCTCATGTACAAACTCACTGGACCTAAAAACTAGCACAAGAATGGCAGATTGAAAAGTGCCTAGACCATAGGCTAAGGGGACCCACTTACTAATCTTGAAGCATATGCCAGAGAGGAAGAAACCAGTTAGGATGTTCCCCATCTACTGAGACACTGGTGGGAGCCATTTTTGTGATGTTAAGCCACCTTGTGAATGCAGGCACTTCAGGAACCATTCTGAAATTCTCCCTCTAACCTGTTAGCACTGGTGGGTACACGCAGATGAGAATCCTGCCCATCTGAAACCTCACAGACCACCAAGTGATAGCCCTGCCCACCAGCATGCACAGTAGTCAAGTGCAGGCCTCAAAGACAGGCCAGGATCCAGCCCTGCCCACCAGCATCTGGCAGCAGCTGTGGCTCAGCCTCACATGTCCAGGGGACAGGCTGCCCACCAGCTCTGCATAGCAGCTATGACTGGACTCCATAGCCAGTCTGCAGGCCAGCTCCACCCACCAGCACACCACAGCAGCAGCCAGAGACCCACCACAACAGAAGGGTACATGCAGCCTATGTAAGGGACACCCCTTGAATACTTGGCACTGGTGGCCAGGCAGGATTGTGCCTCTGAGCCCCACAGCACTTCTCCTAAATAAGGCCAATCCTTTAAGACTGGGAGAGGTAGCCGATTTACCTAATACACAAAAACAAGCATAGGGAATTAGGCAAAATGGGGAGACAGAAAAATATGTTCCAATCAAATGAACAATACAAAAACCACAGAAAAGGAAAAAAATGAAATGGAGATTTCAACAATCCACCCAACAAAGAATTTAAAGTAATGGTAATAAAAATGCTGACTGTACTCAGAAGATTGGATAAACACAATGAGCACTTCAACAAAAAGACAGAAAATATTGGGAAATACCAAGCAAAGTCATAAGTAAACTGAAAAATATGTCAGAGGGATTCAATAGCAGACTGGGTGAGGAAGAAGAACAAATCAGCAAGCTGGATGACAAAACAATGGAACTCACCCAGACTGACCAGGAAAATGAAAAAAAGAATTTTAAAAAGTGAAAATAACTTAAGGGACTTTTGGGACAACATCAAATGGAATAACATTCACATTACATGGGTTCCAGAAAGAGAAGAGAGAGTGAAAGCGCTAAAAAAAAATTATTTTAGGAAACAGTGGCTGAAAGATTCCCTAATCTGGGGAAGGAAAGAGATGTCCAGGTCCAGGAAGCCCAGAAATTTCCAAATAAGAGGAATCCAAAGAGATACGCATCAGGACACATTATAATTAAAATGGTAAAAGTTAAGCATAAAGAGAGAATCCTAAAAGCAGCAAGAGAAAAACAACTAGTTATCTACAAGGGAAACCCCATACAGTTATCAGCAGATTTTTTCAGCAGAAACTTTACAGAGCAGAAGGGAGTGGTATGACATATTCAAAGCACTGAAAGAAACAAACAAACAAAAAAAACCTTTCAATCAAGAATTCTCTAACCAGCGAGATTATCATTCAGAATTGAAGGAGAGATCAACAGTTTCCCAGATAAGCAAAAGCTAAAAGAGTCCATTAACACTAAACAAGAAATGTTAAGGGACATCTTTAAGCTGAAAAGGAGTGTCACTAAAATTAGTAATGAAAAAATATATGAAAGTAAAAATCTCACTGGAAAAGGTCAATATACAATAAAGGTAGTGGATCAATCACTTATAAAGCAAACACAAAGGTTAATATACAAAAGGAATAAAATTACAATAGTTAGTTAAGGGGTACATAAAATAAAACAATGTAAAATGTGTCATTAAAAGTATAAAACATGGAGGATAAAAAGATAGAACTTTGGAATATGTTCAAATCTAAGTTGCTATCAATTAAAGCAAGCTACCATTTACATAGGATGCTATAAGTGAACCCCATGGTAACCACACAGAATCATTTGCTTTACATACACAAAAGAAAATGAGAAGTGAATCTAAACATAACTGTAAAGAAAACTATCAAAAAACAAGGAAAGACAGAAAGAAGAAGGAAAAAAGAACTACAAAAACAGCCAGAAAACAATTAACAAAATAAATTTTAAAATATCAATTGACAAGGTTAATAGTAAAAAAAGAAAAATAATTTTGAGGAGAATTTCTAGACTTATTTCTTCATGTGAATACAAAATCTTGAATCTCATTACAACAAAAACTTTCCTTGCTGATTAACATTTTTCCAAATATAATAGTGTCATTTGGTCCGTGAAAGAAAAAAGGGTTTAAAGTTTCACACTAACTAAATAAGATGACAGTTCTAATATTTTATGTTTTTTTCCATCTGTGTACAAATATTGGTGATCAGGGTTCTGAGTATATGCTGTGAAATAACAACTGTAAGACAAATCTAATTTTTTTTTTATTCCTTATATCTGATGTGTTAACTTGGATAGCAAAGAAGAGAGAAAAAACACACTTTGCAAATATCAACTGGATATCTTTTCCACTCATCTTTGTATTTACAGCTCTGCATTGTGGTTTAGATCAAGTTACTTAAACTTTCTGAATCTTCTATTGAAGTGGTGATAAGCCACCCTCTGCTGAGTCATGGGAATTAAATGAGAAAACATACACAAACATACCTGCTCAAAATACAACATTTAGTGGAACCAGATACATAGAACTCAACAACAAATAGAATAAGTAAATAAATATGAAGACATGATCTAGCATAGAGACAAAATTACAAAGGATTTCAAGGAATTTCCAAGTACGTTATTTGGTTTGAAAATGGAAAAAATAAAAGAGAATGGAATAACAGTTTCAACATAAATTTTTTAAAATGTGGTATTGTATGTTTACAAGTAATGCAAAAACTTCACAAATAGTCTCCCTGCTTCTATTTCCACATTCTCCTGCCCACCATACACTGAAACAAACCTACAATGCAGTTTTTCACAAAGCAACCGGAGTGAACTTTTAAAAATAAAATCAAGCTTGCCCACACCCCTTCCCATATACTGTTATGGCTACCATTGTGTTCAGGAAAAAACAACAACAAATCAAAACTGTTCTTAATGGCCTATAATTATCTTGAAGATTTGACTATTTTTGTTCATTTTCACCATTTGTGTCCTTGCTGCTTGTTTTCCAGCCACTATGTCTTCCTTCCTGTTTCCCAGACATGCCAAACCCATTCTTTCTACTGGGCCTCTGAACATGTCCACGCCGGAAAGTTCCCTCCAAGGTTCTTAGTATAGCTGATCCACTATCATCTCTCAGATTTGGGTTTAGGTGGTACCTTCTGAAGGGCTTTCTGACACCCCTGCTTAAATTGACTTCTTCTAGTTACTGTGAATTCACACTTTGTATTTCATTCATATGGTTTAACACCATCTGTAATTGCCTGTTTTTATTTACATTTATGTTTCTTATATATCATCCCCATATAAGAATATAAGCTCCACGATGTCTGTCATTAATTCCAGCACTTAGAGGAATGCACATGGAAGGGAGATTTGTAGCATTAATTTTGTGTTGAATTCCATTCACCTCTAATTCTGTAGCTGGTAGCTCAGCATTGAATGACACTGTATATAAAAAAATAATAAAATCCCTATTTTTAGTAGTGTTTATAATCCAGGAAAAAATAATTAAAATATGCTCAATCAAAAGTTGCTTTCTCTGTAAATATCAAGACTATATTTCTATCTATTAAAATCTGACTTCAGTGTGAATCTTACCCTATTTAGTATATGGTAGCTGACCTAAGGTTATTGATTTTCTTTTCTTATAACCTAAATATGCCCTAAACTCTAAACTTCAGTATTCAAACACACCTATATAACCTATTTTGCTTTGCTAAAGAGAGAAGAAAATTCGACGAATTGGTGACACTGAGCTTCTCAGAAATATGATTTCTTTTCAAAATATTCTGCTGATTATACTACCAGTGGTTAAATCAGAAACCGATTCAGGGAATTTGATTCACAGACAAAATATATCAAATTATTTGCTCAGAATTAACTACCTTTAATTTTTCTTTCTTAAGGGGTTAAAAATGTAATAAAATTTACCAAAGGGAACTAAATCTTTTGGCTTGCTGTGCTCATATTCCTTAGCATAAGTTTCCTAGAGAGACAAGGTCTTTATCCTTCCTTTATGCTCAACACCCTAGATGAATCTCATATGTCATCTCTTTCAATTTAAACAGGCAACATTGAGGATTCTAAACAATACCTCTGACCCTTGAGAAACAGGATATATAGCAGACCATTAATTAATTGTTTGAAGTGAAGGGATATGGCACATGGAATACCACGCCTCTTTGCTCTATTGCACAGTATACCCACACCACGATGCCCATTTATATTTCTGATGAGTTCCAAAGAGCCAATACCCTTGAGAAACATCATAAGTTAGCAAGTTTGATTGATGTATATTAGGCAGTCAATGACTTGTTCTATCTGGAGTATTTCCCTTTTTGCATGAAGGAAAGATGGTCAAAATATGTATCAGACCTTGAATCAAATTAAAGCCCAGAAGATTTCATTGCAATGCTGCTTTTTGTTTCATACATAAATTTACATAAAATTGAATTACTTAAGATTTCATATCTGTTTCAATTTTCTTCCATTCTAGACATTCTCAAATGAAAAGCCGTTTCATAGAACACTGCATTAATTGTTTCAGGACAGTAACACAATCAACTTAAATTATTTTCTAATTTAAGTTCAGGAGAGACACTATTGTTCTTTGTGAATTTTCCCTGGTTATAAATTAATAAATTATTCACACTCATAGTCACTAAAAGAAACATGAAGAGAAAGAGTATTATCAAGAAGCAGCAAAATGATGACTGGGAGGCCTGCCCTCTCCTTTAATATTTCTAGTGATTATTTGACCTTCAATAAAGGGAGCTTCCCGTCCACAGAATCATTCCATAAGAATTAATAACTGACACTGAGCAACTGAAAGAGGTATTTTTAAGTCACATTTTTGGATTGTATTTTGTTATGACACAATTAAGCATTAAGACTATTCATAAGGTCAGTACTTTGCTATATTAAGAAAAATTCAATTTATTAGAAATATTTAAAAGTTTGGGGCTGTTTGTTCTTTTTCTTTGTAAATTTATTTATTTATTTGTTTTTATATTCGTCTGTGTTGGGTCTTCATTGCTGTGCGCCGGCTTTCTCTAGTTGCGGCGAGCAGGGGCTACTCTTTGTTGTGGTGTGCAGGCTTCTCATTGTCGTGGCTTCTCTTGTTGCAGAGCATGGGCTCTAGACGTGTGGGCTTCAGTAGTTGTGGCACACAGGAGCATTTGTTGTGGCACCCGGGCTTAGTTGCTCCGGAGCATGTGGGATATTCCCAGACCAGGGCTTGAACCCATATCCCCTGCATTGGCAGGCGGATTCCCAACCACTGCATCACCAGGGAAGCCCTAGGTTAGTTCTTAAACACATTATAGAATGTCACATTAACCCAACTTAATGACCTACATCATGAAAGTCTAGAGATGTGACAGGTCTAGGAAAATTGGCTGCCACTCTTAAAGTATAATATTTTTTTACTTCCGAATTAATGCTTAAATGCTTTATGCCAATCTACTACACTAATCATGTATGGATGTAGTTGAAATTTAAACATATCCCTGTTGGGGGTGTTGTATAAGGAATTCATTATTTTGTCTGTGGCCCATTTGCTGTTCTTTTCCATCTCAATAATTTCATCAATTTCTATTGAGTATTAGGAATTAACTGTTAAAAGTTCTCAGATATCTCATCAATTAATTGTTGCATTTCTTCCTTAGTATTCATTAATACTACTGCAGTACACAGATTTCTCATTTGTTTTGTGTTACATTCTCTCTTACATATACATTAGCCAGACTTTTTCTTTCCCCTATAATAATTATGCATTTCTGAACCTTTCATTTTGATGTTTAGAGACCCCTTGAATTCCTTTTGACGAGATGGATACATGTCTTTTCTGTTAAAACATAACCTAAGGGAGCAAATGTACTTTATTATTATTATTATTCAAAAAGGTTAGTCTTAGGTGCTGCTAGCTCATTATCTGTTTCGTTCCATTCTGTCCTTCAGTTGAACTGAATAAAAGATGTGTGGAAAGATGAATCTTAAAAAGCAGAATAAGTTATCTTTTCAAGCAAATAGAATTCAGCTCACACTTTACTACAACTCTACAAGATAGTCTAGCATCCAATCTGCTAAAAAATATTTCTCAAATATATTAAGAGCTGAAAGCAATGTTTAAGGTAATATAACTTCCTCACCAGCTATTGCTCACATAGGTAGTACAGGTATCCCAATTAATGGGGGTGAGGGAAGCAAGAATAGAACAAAACACAATAAATAAGCAAACAAACAACAAAAGCCTGGGTAACCTGTATTTGAGGTTTACAGGGCCCAATGCTGAAAATTATAACTCTTGAACCCTCACACCTCCTTCCTCACTGACTAGACACATTACCTTAAGATGATTCAACAGAGCACTCTGTGCTCAATATTCTCAAACAGTGTGTCTTTCTTTCCTTCCAGATTTTGATGAACTCCAAAGCAGTTTTAATGTTGCATTTATCTTTGTAGCCCAGGGGCTTAACAGAGTGCCTTGCTCTTCACATGCTAATAGAATGGGAGCAAGGAGGAAAGAAGGATGCATGAAAGGAGGTGGTGAGGGAGAAAGGGCTGGAAGAAAGAGATGGGCACAATGGCCTACCTATTTCCCAAAGTGATTGTGAAGGTAAAATGATAAATTGAATGTGAAGTGCCTGCAAAAAGAAAATGTTCTAGTAGAGGTCAATATTTATTAATGTTTGCTCTAAGCCAGACACTGTTTAAAATATGTATAACCTATTTAATTCTCACAATACCCTATGAAGTTGCATTATAACCTCCATTTTACAAGTGAGGAAACTGAGTCCCAGGTAGGAAAATAAACTTCCTAAGGTTACAGAGCTATGAAGTGGCAGATCTAAGATTTTAAACCAGTCTGTTTAACAAGAGAACACATTATTTTAATAGCTCCTCTAAAGATTATGGCTTTTGTTTGATTTAATTCTGAGAAAATTATATATCCAAATTAGTTCAACTGAAACTAAGTCATTACAACGGGAATTCATCAAATTTGTTTCTGTTTTCCCTTCAAACTTTCTATGATTCAACAAGAAAGAAAAAAGGGGTGACAGAGAGGAGAAAGAGATAGAGAGATTTCCTGCCTTTGGAGTCCAATTTCATGAACTGTTTATGGCTTCAAATACTTTTTTTGATCATCACAATGTACCCGATACCAAGCCAGCATCATGAAATTAATAGCTACATCATTGTTTTCTAGAGTATTACTCAAATTAATTCATTTGGTAGTAGGTAGTTTTTTGGAAGAGATCATTTTCAATGAACAAAAGAATGGTTTCAGCATACCCTAAAGAAACTGGAAATACATCACCAACACTAGATAGCTCTGTTCTCTTATTTAGCTATTATAGGTCATATTATTAAACATGATTGTGTAGACTTGTTAAGGTATAAGATGGAAATCTGTACTTAGATCTCTAGTTCCCTCCTGCCCCCTGTGGATGAGTATGAATGTCTCTATAGAGGAGAGAGAAAAAAGCTATAGCTAGATTTTCTCCATCACATTGTAATTCACAACTCAAAAATCTCACTTTATGGATTGTCTACTTCTTATTTTACATGCAAATATTTGCTCTGTCGTGGATCATTACCAGTTCAATCAAAGTATGAATAAGAGCATATACTGTACAGACTCTGTACCGACACGAAGTTTGAAAACAAGTGATTCCAAATAGAATTAAAGCCACTTTTGTGTCCCTGACCAACCTAATTCCCTACTCTCTATCCCCAAAATGGATAATTTAAGACTTATGTTTCTATTTTTAAAAATAGATTTGAATATACTCATAATATATAGGACATATTTTTGCTTTTTAAAAAATTTATATGATTTTATTGAATTAAATGTAGCCTTTTCCAATTTTTTTTTTCCATTCATAATTGTGGATAAATTCCACATTTTTTAAAGTATGATCAAAATTCTCCCATTAAATAATTACTTAAATCTATAAATAAAACTTGGTCTACCATCTAAATTCAAAGCTTAATAGTGTTCTCTAATGATAGGCTTTTAGGGAGATCTCCTTGAGTGGAAGACAGTTTGTATAGACTAGTATTTATTGCTGGCACCTTAAAACAAATGAAGCTCTTTGGCCTATATCTCACATATTGGGTGAAATAAACCTGTTACCCAACCTCAAAATATTAGATCAAAAATCACTGTAAGAGTTTAACAAAGACTACAGGGACTGGATTTGGGGGCAGTCACTCCTCTGAGATGATTTGATGAAGAATGCTAAGAGTACAAGTGCGAGGTAACTAAGTGGCTGTGATAGCCAAGTTACCAACCCAGATTCTCTGTTTTGAAAACTATAAACACTTGGTTAAAAGAGCAAAGTCACCAGTGCTCAGGTAAAGATATGGTTTTATTCAAAATGAGAAATAACTGTACTTTCATGAAAATGCAAAACTAGTTAGTGGTAGATTAACAACTGTGTGATTTTGGGAAAATTACACATCCTCTCAGAGCCTCAATTTCCTAACTGGTAAAATGAAAATTAGAATAGTACTTATTTGAGATATTGAGAGGGATTATTAAATTCAAGCATGTAAATGTTTAGCTCAATGCTTAAATCATAATATACAATGAATAAATGTTCACTCTTATCAATATCTCAGTTTGGGAAGAACTGTGACCCATCTTCCCTGGGTAGAGAATTAATATATCTTGCTTTCCTACATTGTTGCTTATCCTTAAAATAATCCAAGCAAATTATGGTATAGCTATGTCTTTTCTATGCAGTCTTTAAAAAGATCTTAATAAAAGGTAAAATATTAAAAATAAACAGGATTTTCTCTTTTATGCAAATGAAAGCACGCAGATAAACACATCTTTCAAAATAAACACATGCACACACACCTCAAAAGTGTGATCCTATTCTTCCTTATGTGAGAGATTCCTTTTACCCTTAAATTTATTTCACGAAAAAAAAAATTATGTCCTATTCCATTTTGGTTGCTATAGCACTAAGTAAAAACAAATGAATATATAGACACCAAACATTGTAGATTCTGCAATAGCTGGGGCTCAGGTTTTCTTTAAAAAACAAAACAAGGGCTTCCCTGGTGGCGCAGTGGTTGAGAGTCCGCCTGCCGATGCAGGGGACGCGGGTTCGTGCCCCGGTCCGGGAAGATCCCACATGCTGCGGAGCGGCTGGGCCCGTGAGCCGTGGCCGCTGAGCCTGCGCGTCCGGAGCCTGTGCTCCACAATGGGAGAGGCCGCAGCGGTGAGAGGCCCGCGTACCACACAAATAAATAAATAAATAACAAAACAAAATAAACAATAAAACCAATCAACCAAGCAAACATAAAAAAAAAAAGAATCAATTTTTAATAGAGTACAAGTACCAAAGAATTTGCTGGAAATACCACAACACTTCCCAGATTTAGTTACATATATTGATAATGGTTATCTTTGCATGTGCGATTTAGAACAAATAATATTCCAAAGGAATTCAATTTGTTGCAGAAGATTACTTTCTTAGGTCTTTCACGTTTTATTTATTAAATAACCTCCCTATCACTAGGAACTGTCTCTAAAAGATCATCCCATTGATGAGCAGTATCTTTCATTATTCAGATAGAAATTCACTGAGATCATTTTATGTCTTCAATTTCTGAGCTCAGTTGCCTTGAATAATGGACACTCATAGCAAAACAACCTGCAATTATGCCAATAAAACAAACACTGCATATAATTATATTAACAGGTATGTCTATTTTAAGAGTGGCTTTTTAAATATTCACAATTTGATAATATGTATGTGTGTGAATGTGTAAAGGTACATATATATTCCTTCTGAATAAATATTATAAGTTTAGAAAAAATAAAAAGAATTTTATTAAATACCTTAAAAATATGCTTCTCTTTTAAAATAAGGACCATCTCAATAAGTCCACAACTAGTTAAGCAAAGAAGTCATCTCTCTTACATTTTTCACTGTATATATACTGTTATAGTAACTCTGTATTATGTGTTTTCTTTTCTACTAAACATCAGTACATTGAAGCAAGGGATTGTGTTCTATTCAATATTTGTGCCTGGTAAAGCATAGCTGACAGCACTGTGAGTAAGTTATGTACCTATTTATTTTCACTTAAGTGCAATTAAAATCAATTGGGGGAGTTTAAAAGTAAAACCATAAAAACAGATTTAGTTCAGAGGTTTTATTTTTAGGAAAGGGGGGAAAACATACCAGAAAATATGATAAAAATCATTCAGAACTGTGCTCCTCTAAGACAGATAATGAGTTAATGTATAGAAAAGAAATATTTTCTAGAGTTTGAAGATGCATTTGTTATGTTGATTATTCTCTAATAACTTAAGAAACATATTGGTAAATGTATTTCATGTTAACTTTTCAAAAATATTCTACTTGTTTATAGCTGCTTATAACTTTAATAAGTTATAAAAGTAAAATATTAATAAGTTATTTCCTGACAGTAATTAAAGGGATGGTGGAAGGTGATTAGTATTCTCCAGCTTTCTGCTGAGCATATTTGATACGGAGCAAGTGTTGTATAATTCTGACAAATTACTTGTTAACATATTCTTTTAGAATTAGGCTCTTCTCAATTATCCACTTTTTCATGCCGACATTATGGCATGGCTATTTTCATCATGTCAGTGATCGTTTTGAAATGAACACATAGTAAATTATATCTCTGTTCTGGTAAAGAAAAAAAAAACCCTCCCACAAGTCTCCAGTTCACTCAGGGCCACTTCTGTGACCTCATGTCCTACTTCTCCTCCCATCACTTCCTGGGCCTCAATCACTGGACTCCTTTCACACCCTTGAATATGTCAATCATGCTTCCAACTCATAGCTTTTACATTATTTTTCCTGTGATTTCAATTTTTCTCCCTAATATATTTCAATCTTTAATTACCTCATCCAGGTCTCCAAATTCTTTCTTATCTAAAATAGTATGCGAGTCCACCCTCACTATTTTTCATGCCATTAGGCAGCTTTATTCTTCTCCATAGCACTTACTACTATTAACATACTATACATTGACTTCTTTTATGTTCTGTTTGTACCCAGTTAAATGTCAACTTCATGAGGGCATGGATTTATTTCTCAGCTGTATTTGCAGCACCTAGGAAAGTTCCTGGCACAAAATAGGTGCAAAATAAATATTTGCTAAATGAATTGAGTGAATAAATAAATGAGAATATAGTCATTATGAATTTTCCAGAGTTAATACTTGAAAGAGAGTACAAATCTCTGGATAACAGGCAGATAGACCATGAAAATACTGATGAGTTTTACCCATTTAATATTTTAATCAAGATAGACAATAAGAAAATTGTACTGGGTAACAAATACTTCTGGGAATTTGATAATAGAGGTATAACATCTTTCACCATGAAGATGATAATTATGCATTAATTCTTTATCAGGTACTACATTAAAGTATTTAAATACATTGTATAATTTCATAGTCTTGGTTCATTTTCTTGCTAAATTAAAATAAATGTTTTTCTTAAGAAACTGGATTATAATTTATATTATGTGAATATCACTCTAATATCAAATTAAACTTTTTTCCTTCCTATGTAAATGAGTCTCTTGGTGTAAAAGAGGAATTTTCAAATCATCACTAAAGACTAGAGAAGTGATCCCATGCCAAATATGCCAAAGTTGGAGGAGTTTTATTAGAAAATATTTTGGTTGAAAAAACCAGAGAGACTATGCTGACCAAAAACCATAGTCTCATACTTGAAAAACAAAATGGGAAAAGGGGAAAAGTAAAGGGGACTATTTTTATAACTTTCTCCCTCTCTCTTTCTCTCTGTCTCTCTCTCTTGATCTTTGTCTCTGTCTTTGTCTCTGTCTCTCTCTTTCATGCACACACACACTGATTCATCACTGTATCCTGGATTTGGGTGATGGCCCCTGAAATCAATAGATAGACTCTGTTGGAACTGTAGAGAGCAGAAAACTGAAACACTATCTACTGGGGGGTAGATAGGACTACAGGAATAAAGGATGACCTGATGAGAAGATGCTAACAGCAGTAAGAATGTTAGCACATCCCCTAAAACTGGTTTCAGAATAGGGTCTCTGTTTACTGGATTCACCTGGTAAGGCAGCCAAAATTAGGTTAAGTAAAAATAAATAAAGTAAAATCCCATGACCCATTATCTGCTTACAACCTTATCTCTGCTCTACATAAATAACGGTGTCTCTAGGATGCTGAAAATCACAATGAATGTAATCTCCTTCCTGTTGTTTTTTCTGTCATACTGAATAAAATGTGGAAGAATTCCACAATCATTGAAGGAATCTTGCTTGACTTCTGTCATGGAATAAAGAGAGCCTCCTATAAGTTTTAGCACACAGAGACAATACAAATACAGACAGATATAAAAACTCTGCAGGTTTAAATATTAGAAATAATTAATAATAATTTATTCCACAGTTAATATTGACCAGATATTAATTTAAGCATTTTACAGTTATTGATTAATGTATTCATTTCCAAAATACAGATTCATTAAATTAATATTTTGTGTCAAAGTTAATTCAAATTTGTCTCTGTGTTTTAGCCACACACATAGATATGGACACATATGAAAAGATGTAGACAGAGTTACAAGTATATGGATAGAATTTTTTTTTAATGGCAAGCAACAGTTAAAAAAGAAAATTATGCTAAACCTGACAAATTATGCCTAAATCATATTTAAAATGCTAATTTAAAAAGAAAAGCATAACTGTGGCAAATACAGGTAATCTTTTCCTCCAAAAATTAATCCAGGTTACAGAGACAAACAGAAAAGACTTGAGGCAGATTTTCCACTTTACAGATGAGAAAATTAATGCAGAGGAAGTTTAATAAGTTGCCCATTGTCAAAGGGTAGAAAGAGAATTCATACTCAACCAGTTTGGCTCCACATTAAACACTCTAAATAAAAAGAAAAGAATCACAAAGCTATATTTAAAACAAATATCCCCCAAGCTCTCAAAACAAAATAGCTGCTAAAGGAAACTACAAAGTGATGCAAAGAGTATTAAAAATTCTATTTGCATTATCAGTGAAAATTTAAAGGATATTTAATTATTGGAAAATTAGCAATCTGGACACCAGAAAGAATCCTCAGAGATTAAAACTGTAATTTTTGAAGTATACTATAACAATTGCAACAACAGCAAAACTAGAGTCAAATTCTAAAAGTAAGATGTTGGAAAAAACCTGAGAAAATATGAGAAAGTAGGAGGATAGAGGTAATATATTAAAAATGAGGAAAATAAAATGGGACCCAGAGAAGCTGAAATATTCAACTTTTATTCAATATTTATTTTTTAATAAAAAACAAAATTCTTATCAACTGAAGAATGCTTTAATACTTCAAGATAAAAGGATTCACAGAGTCCCAATCAGCTCTAATAAAAACAAAGAGCTGATTTCTATGTATAGAAAGGCTGTGATATATGAAACTACTTTGGAAGTTAAAGAAAAGTCAGACTATTCAAAAGCGTAAATCCAGGTTTTCATAATTCTATCTTGTAGCATAAAACCTAAAAGAAACTAAAGTGGCATGCCCATATTTGTGAAGGAAGAGGTTGTGATGACATAATGTTATGTTTAGCCTTTTAAAGTAAAACTCTTATGTTAAGCCAAAAAAAAAACATTTTCTGAATCTACATTTTAAATGTGTTGCCTTTAAAACCCTCACTAAATAAACTTTATTAAAGGAACTGCACAGGAAAACAAAGAATCAAGATATATATCTCAAGAACAGATGTACAATATATGCAAAATTGAGACTAATAATACAACAAAAGCGTAGTGTAGAGGAAGAAGGAAATAAAGCCTAATAATTTTCTTGCTGTACTTGTTGGGAGATAATATGAGTCTCTTCTTTATTCTTTTATTTTTTACAGACATGCATATGGCTATATATACATATAGACAAATATAGGTGTATTTAGACACATATGCACAGATATTTAGTTTATAAGTAACCAAAAATAATGTAGAAAAATGTGCTTATATTCTAAATCATAGGTAAGATTTAAAACAAAGAAATATGTTGGGGCTTCCCTGGTGGCACAGTGGTTAAGAATCTGCCTGCCAATGCAGGGGACACAGGTTCGAGCCCTGGTCTGGGAAGATCCCACATGCCGCGGAGCAGCTAAGCCCGTGAGCCACAACTACTGAGCCTGCGCTCCGCAACAGGAGAGGCCGCGACAGTGAGAGGCCGCGCACCGTGATGAAGAGGGGGCCCCACTCGCCGCAACTGGAGAAAGCCCTCGCACAGAAACGAAGACCCAACACAACCAATAAATAAATAAATAAATTTATAAAAAAGAAAAATGTTAACAGTAAAGAAAAATTTATAATTGTGACAAACATGGAAAATTGCAAAATAACATGACTTCAAGTAATAGAAAAAGTTATAGAAAATTAAAAAAAAATCATGTTTGAGATTATTGCCTTGCTAGAAAACATCAACAATGGTATTCCAAAGAAAATTATAGACTAAATTCATTTATGAATATAAATAGAAAATAATTATATAAATAGAAAATAATTATAAATTATCCTACATTATAAAATAAAAATATATGAGTTCCAAGTAAAGTTTATTCTAAGAATATATATTATGGTATATATTAATATGCATAATTATATGATTTACTGGAGTAATAGTTTAAGGGAAGAAAATGGATGTAGATCATAACAATAGATGCTGAAATTGTATTTGATATAATCAAAAATGTGTTCCTGAGAAAAACAAAAGTAAGCTGGTGAATTAAGGGGTCTTAGAATTTACACCAAATCTGTCTGAAAACAGCAGCAGACATAAACTACTAAACCTGACTTTTCAAACTCAGCTACCTACAAGTCAAGCAGGGAAATATAATATGTTAAACCAGTCATTTTACAGATAAGGTTTATAGAGAAATAGAGCATATATTATACATAAATTATATGTGTATAAACTAAAGAGTGTATTATTTTTATTTTATTTCACTTCATTTAAAAATCTGGTGGCCAAAAGATGCCTGTGTTGAGGTGGGGAGGGAATTACTATTCATTTATTTCAACCATCCATTTCTCTGTTCTCTAGAATGTCTATTTGTAGTGTTGGATTTCAAGGCTGAATTTCTCATAACTTCTGATTTTTTATTTCAAAGCGTGTGTCTCCCTTTATATTTTGGGACATTTCCTCAGTTTTGTCTTCCAGTTCTTCTCTTCATTTTTTTCTTTTTAGTTTTTTATTTTTAGCAATCAAATTTTTAATTTCCAATAACCCACTTTTACACACAAATTTCCTTCTCTCTCTTTTTTCAATAGCATTCTGTCATTATTTGACCCAAAGGTTTAAACACTCCTCTCTAAATTCAAATTCACATATGTGATAACCAAGTGAAAGCCCACAATCAAATGTAATCTAAGAGGCTTCTATCTCTTCCATCCATAAGCTGCTGTTCATCCTCCTGCACTAAATCCCAGACATCATGAGAGGAACTGATTCCTCTTTATTTCTTCTTTACAGTCCAGGCCTCTCATGGAACTCATAGCTCTTAAGTGATCTCTGCTTCCAACTGTATCCTATCCACTCCTCTCCATGGTCCTTCCATTCCTACCTGGGTACTCTAAACTATGGCGTCCCATTAGGCATCATCACTCTGTCATTTCATCTGTAAGATAGATAAACATTGGCATTTCTTTCCAGAGAACTTAGTTCAAGACTAAACAGTTTGCTTCCTTTTTGAGGTGGTTGTTTTTGTTTTGGTGGCATATTACTGAATACTCTTTTCTACCTGATTAATATAGGACTGGATTCTTAACACAAATTCCAGTGCTCTCTAAACAAAAGAAATTTCCAAATAATGGATGTCATTTACCCTTTCCAAAATAAGAACTGAAGCAAAAAAGAAAGAGGTGGGGAAAAATATCAGGAAAAGGAGGGGATTCTTGCACAGTATAGAAGGGCATTTGGGAGCTTAAATGGATTTATGACTTTGTCTAGTGGAGACCAGCACAGAGACAGGCAGCAGGCATTCAGAGCCAGAGGTGGCCAGGAGAAATACGGCATGCCCCACCCCAGCCCCTGTGCATCAAGATTCCAGAGAGAACAGAAGGGAAAATAGTTTTCTTATAGTATGTAAAATGGGGTTCCATCAATTTTATGTGACTCTCAACAGACAGGGTTACTCAAGATGATGACTGTGTTAATAAACATACCCTCCATTCTCCCAACACTCAAACATAATGAAAAATATAACTTCCTTGTATCTGCAATTCTGTGCTTCTTCCCTCATAGTATATTACAGGGTTTTTTTTGTAATGTCAAATCTCACAAACAGGCAAAAATGAAAGAAAAGGAAAAAGAAAACCTTTCATTAATTTAAATGGTTGAGCTGCATAATACCCACACAGAAAAGCTATAAAAACAATGGGCCAATATTGCTTTTTTCTTTATATCCTCTATTGACATTGAGCTCAAGCAAAGCTCTGGAAAGATAGGTCTTACTGGCCAGCCAGATGCACCCCATCGATAATCAGAATTATATTACATCTCAATCTCTAAAATATCATTTCAGATCCAATCAGTTGAAAGGGAAGAGAAAATACCCCACTGGCAAGGCCCACACACTTCAGTGGTCTCCCTCTGCACCCAGTCTCTGTACTCTTTGTCAATAACTGCACCCATGACTTTTAGCTTTTTTCCTCTGATATTGCCACTAGATTGCAGTTTTGCAGTCACAAATCCTTGAGACCTGAGGACAAATTTCTTAAATACCTGGGACTCAGTTACTTACATATATGTTGTGGATTTTGTGTTACATACTCTTAGAATGTTCTTTAAAATGTAAACCCTAGTATCACCACACCAGTGATAAGAGACTACCTATGATTCTCCTCATTAACAACTAATAATAATAATATTCATTTATTAAGTTCTTGCTATATTGTTGACATTCTCTTAAAAACTTTATATAAATTATTACATTTAACATTCTTCCTACTGTGTGTGTTAGATATCATTTTACAGATAAGAATTTAAAGTTCAGAGGGTTGAAATCATTTAAGTCTCAAGCGAATGAGTTGGAAATCCTTCCTTTAAGCCTTCTTCTATTTGTCTCTAAAAAAATGGCTATTAACCATTAAGGAAACCTACTCACTTGTCTCTACTCAAGAAGGGCATGTGCGGTATTGTTCCCGATGGAAGGTGGAGAAGACAGTATTACCTGCTTCTTGGAGTATCCTTCTCTCTGGCACCATATAAATCTGATCAACAGTGGGCTCTAGTTAAAATATTAAATGGTTCTACGTTATCTTCAGGATAAAAAAAAATGTATTTCTTAACACTGCTGTCAGCATCCAGGAAGATCTTGTCCTGGGCATTACTCTGGGTTCATCACTGCACATTCCACCATTACCTTTTACTTCTCTTTCTCTGTGGTGTGTTACTTTCATGCCCTAAACATGATTATGATGTATACCCTTACTTTAACACTATTGCTGTATTGTATAATTTTTCCTGAAATGAGCATTGTCCTTTTGGATCCTGTGATTCTTTAGCAATTGAACCCTGTGTAACTGCCACCAATAGTGCAAATGTATAAACAGTTCTCAGCATTTATAGAAGGGAAACTGCTGCATCACAGGACATGGAATCTTTATCTCTGGTAAATATCTCTTAACTGATCTCCATTTTACTGTAACTTCCACAAGCTGTGTATGAGAGCTCTCATTTCTCTAGATATTGTTACACATTAAAACATTTGCCAAGCTAATGGATAAAATCACACCTAATTGTTGCTTAATTTTCACTCTCTTGATTGCTATTGTGTTTGGACAATATTTCATATATTTATAGTCTATTTGTTTTTTATACTCAGACTTTGTGGAAATGTTCTTCCAAGTTTCTGCATTTCTTACTCATTCTCATCTATCAGTTATTAGCACAAATGGCATTGCTTTAGAGAAGCCACCTCCTATATGTGACTTATTCTGGTGGCTTTCCTTCTTTTCTCCCTAAAACCAAATAGAACATGGATCACAGCCCAAACTGTCTTGTGTAATTGTTATTCATTCACTGACTTCTGTTTTCCAAACCTCAAATTAATGTACTCCATGTTGACCTGCATTCTCTCTTTTCATGCTGTACCCCAGTGTCAAAAAGGACCTCATATGTTACTACATGTGTTAAATGAGTACTTGTTGAATGAATGAATGAATTATTAATTAATTAACCAATCACTCATAAAACAATTACATTCAATTGTAGAAAATTCCACCAGAATGTAATTTCCAAAAGGAAAGACTTTGTTCTATTCACTGCTGGCCTAAAACTGTGCCTGGAAGACAGTAAGTATTCAATACATACCTGTGGAATTGAATTGTATTTTGGTTACACAGAATTCGGTTTTGCTTAGCTGCTGATTTTTATCTATATAATATATAGTCAGAATTGCTAAAGAAAATATAAATAGAAACAGTATTACTATTTTCAAGTCAAGTAAGTCAGTTATAGCACACATTTCCACACAGACAAACACACATTTCATTTTAGCAAAATATAATTTGAGGGCTAATCTAAATCATGGTGAAAAATGTTATCTAAACAAGAAAAAAGGCAAAATAAATATTAATATACTAGGTCTGTTTTAGTGGACGATTGAGCATGATTATGAAGAATGTCTACAGCCTTCCTAGGTAATATAAAATAGCTCTGTAGTTCTGGCAAGCACATAAAACAGTTCATTAATGAGTTGACGCTTTGCAGGTAGCAATTATTGCCTTAGGTAGAAAGTTTAAATGTTTGCTTTCCCTTTATGCGTCATGAAGGGGGAAAGGTCTTCCAGTAAGTAAAAGAGATAATGATGCTTACACAAAGATTATAAAAGCCATATTTCTTTGAAAAACTGCTGAAATCCTAGCTAAAGTTCAAAACAGTTTTCTACAAAGCACATCTGAATAATGTGCGATCTGACGATGGAGTTGTACTACCAAATCTTTGCCTGTAATTTAGCTTTTCCAAATATTACTCATTCTTCTTATTTATTTTTTGAGCAGTTAACTTTATCACAAAGAAAACTGATTATATCCCTTCCTTAGGCATGAAAGAGGAAGAGATCAAACTGTTCAACATTATTTGTTTATGTTGGCTTGAGTGTATAAATACCAGTTTCTTATTGTTTGGCTAGGTCCAGATCTGTCACAGTTGTGCACTTCTGCATAAACCAACAACTTGGCTACAGCTACCATAAGCACAAGCATTACAACAGAGGACCTCTTTAGGAATTGGAAAATAAATTTCATGGGAAAAATAAAGTTATTCTGCTTGGATGACCTAGACTGGGAAGCTGGCTAAACCCCACTCTTCCCTATGGATCTTTCATTCTCCTCCCAGGACAGCAGAATAGCCTACACACGTCCTCAAGGTGATACTAGAACACGAAATTGCAAATGGGAACCTAAACACACAGACAAATCTCCTTAGAACCTGTATTTCTGCTTCAGTCTCTCCAGAAAAGCACACATATTTCCAAACCCAAATCCAAGAGGCAAAGAAGGCACTCTGTTTATGGAGGAAGGGTACTGCCACTTACTAGTCAAAAAGTGTGGATACAGACCAAAGATGAAAGAAACTGGGTGCATCAATGTTTTGATTATTCCTTTCTATAACTTTCTCCAGCAATGCTATTTTATAATGTTGACATGAGAGCATAGTTCAGAGAGTTTAGGTCTCTTAACTGTTGGATGCATGGGTCTCAATATGTACATTAGAGTTATACCTACCACTGTGGTCTGAGTGTTTGGGTTTCCCCAAAATTCTTATGTTGAAATCCTAATGTTAATATGATGGTATTAGGAAGTGGGTATTGGAATTGACATGTATACACTGATGTGTATAAAATTGATGACTAGGTCTTCCCTGGTGGTGCAGTGGTTGAGAGTCCGCCTGCCGATGCAGGGGACACGGGTTCGTGCCCCGGTCTGGGAAGATCTCACATGCCGTGGAGCAGCTGGGCCCGTGAGCCATGGACGCTGAGCCTGTGCGTCCAGAGCCTGTGCTCCACAACGGGAGAGGCCGTGACAGTGAGAGGCCCGCGTACCAAAAAAATAAAAATAAAAAAAAATTGATGACTAATAAGAGCCTGCAGTATAAAAAAACAAACAAACAAAAACAACTAATACTAAACTTTCTTTGGGCTATTTGTATGGAAATATGTTAATATAAATGTTTCAGACATTACATGAAATTTCTAAAAATATTATATGTTCTGGTATAATATAAGTCATAATTCTAGTTATTTCTTTAAAATGTATATCTCATAAATAAATAAATTTCCTTGTCAATTGCATTATTATGCACTTTCATCAAATCTTTAACCGTGGTCATTTTTAAGTCTTTTCTCATTTACAGACAGTTCTGGGTGTACTCTGATGCTTTTGCAAAAATGTTCCTGTAAAAGGGTTTCATCTTCAAGGAATTCATGGAAAAGGCTCTGACGAGTACAGGTTTCTGGTAACTGACTATACTGCTGAACTGAATGAATAAGCATTTTCAGAACTCTAATGGAAAACTGATGACTTCATAAAAGTGCTAACAAAAGATCAAGATAAAAAAAATTACATGGGACTGAGTGAACTGATGAGGATGATTATAATTTTTGTGACTTTCTGTTTGAATAAAAATAAATAAATAAATAATGTCATATAAATTACTTCAGAGCTACATCTAGACCAATATTTGACCACATATCTGGGTACTATGGCCTACCCAAGTTTACACATAAAATTAAGTATCACAACACTATAAAAGTGAGGTTTTGTGAGATTTGAATTAAGTTTGCTTTCTTCGTTAGCCCTTTGACCAATTCTTTATATTCATTCAATTCACAACACAAGCAATAAAGAGATCTAGTTGGGAAAATGAGATGCCTAGAATGAATCTCATTATTATTATTATTATTCTGAATAATTATTTGCTACGTTTTGTCAGTACAAGCACAGACTTTCAGGTGATACACACAACAGCTTCCCGTGTCTTAATATTCCAAATGTTTTTATCTAATAAGTATCATCAGTAAAGCAATTCTAATCAAATCTTGGTGAACTCTTATGAGCTCCAAGACAGTCTTCAAAAACCTGTGGAAAAGCAAACAAAAGTTAATTATTGTAATTATTAAAAGCTTGCTGTGAATATAAAATAAAGGGTGCTTATAAAACACTTGGACCAGTGCATGGCAGAAAATAAGCTCACGGTAAATGATACTGTAATTTTGATTACTACTTTATCTTTCTGTTTGTAGAGAGGGCGATCAATAGAATGAGGATAAGAAACTGATCAATCTGTATAAAGCCCTCTTTTTATCCAAACCTATGCCCTTACCCATTGTTTAAAATGCCTTTATACATTTCAAGGTCTTGAATGGAGGACGCACTTAAATATATCAATAATTTCAAACTGTTAAAAACAAATGAACAACAACATCACCAAAACAAGCTTAGTATTCCTTTTAGGGAAAGGAATTAACTTCTGAATGATGTGTACCAACTTTAATGCGTGCTTTGTAATTATATGTCTTGTCATAACAGAGACTAATTCATAATAATATACCCATGTATAAGGCTAGCTTGTCAGTGTGATATGCCATCAAAGGGGAAAAATAACTACTTAGGGAGAAGTTGGGTAAAGAGCTCTTTAGGCTGACCTTTTGCTGATAAGTTGATGATGTTCTCATTAGCAGCAACCCTGCTGTTTGCCCTCAATAAAAGATAACATCCTGCTGTTAACGCAATTTCCATTTTTGTAATTTAATGACACAATTATATTAAAGATACTTTTTCAAATGGATTAGGGCTTAAGTGAAGATAAAAATGTTTTTTATAAATTTTTATTCCGTTTCCCTGCAAATCGAATATTTTTCACTTTGTGTGATTATATAGGATAAGTATGACAAAAAACGTTGCCTATATTCTAGTGACATTTTATAACATGCTTTGTTGCTAAACTCTCTATTATATAATACACACTTTACTATTTTTTCGTTTCAAGTAAAGCTAATGTTATTTCCCAGAGAAACACCAATTTAATTTCTTTCTACTATGAAAAATATTGCATCTCTTTTTTTTTTGAAACACAGGTAATTATTTTGTGATTAAGTTAAATTGCAGTTGTTGCAGGAGGTTGGCCATGAGATATCGTTTCTGAAGGGAAGCATTGTATCATTGTGGGAAGAGTAAAGACTTTGAAATCTAGCAGACCTATGTTTAAATTTTGGCTTCACCACTTATTAGATATGTGTGACCTTGAACAAGTTATATTCTCTCCAGGAACAATAATAGTTGTTTCATTCAATTAAGTAGTGAATGGAAAAGTATATAATAAATATAAAGCACATGGCTCTTGATAACTGTTGCCAAAGCATAGACTCTTTAACTTGGCACCTCTTTTAATGAAAGAGAACTCTAAGGAAGGAGTTTCTTTCATTCTTGAGTCTCAGACTCCCACCTGTGGAATACTTAAAGAATGTATAAATTATGAAACATAATTTGTTTTCTGTGGCAAGCACTTGTTTATTTTTCTTATGACTCAAATCTATGTCTATAAAATACTATCAAGATATTTCTTAATTGTATTGGTCAATTTGGTTTGTGAGAAAGAGACTCTTTAAAGAAAATTCATAAAGAAAAATATGTAAATATTGATCACTTGTAAGAGCACTGGGCCCCTTCTAAATGATACTAAAATAAAGAGGAAGCCATTATTGGCCTGCATTCCCACCATACACGCACACACACACACACACACACAAACACACACACTCACTTTCCCAAAGACGGGAACCTGGAGAAGTGACAGAAGTGTGCAGCTTAGTTGGGCAACTGCTGTGCTCAGACGAAGGACAGGAATCCCCTCCATGTCAGACACTCCACACTAGGAAGTTGTGTGCCCTGCAGACAGCGGGAGTTCTGGTAGAAACGGACACTTTTATGACCCAATGCGAAAAGGTCTCAGATTTTCCCAGAAACATCGGGAGACAGACTTGCAGAGATTCAAAAGTCCTTCACAACCAATTAGAGACAAGAAAGAGGGTAATCTTAGAAACATTTTTTTAAAGTGTGTAATTATCTAGATAAAAAGGCATATTATATAGGGGGCAATTTAATACTTTTTATAAAAATATGTATGTCAAAATATAAATCAACATCCCTCAAATTATGAATAAATCTGTAAAGCTATTTTTTATTGTTTTAAAGCTTTGCAATAGTATTTCACAAGAAAGTAACAACATAAATAATTCCGTTGTATGGGAGAGTAAAACAACAGATATGTAGAAAGTCATTTATTTCCTAGAGTTTCCTATCTGGTCAGAATCTTTATTATATCATCTATAATTATAAAATATTCAAATCCTGTAGGACTATAAATTATTTTATACTCCACCTACCCTATGAGTGAAATTCCCAGTTTTAGAGGAGAGGAGGGAAGTACCAAGACTATTACATGCACAGGTTCACCCACTTCTCCCCACTTTGTGTCTTATTTTTCTGTATTCTCTTGGAGAACTTTATATTTGTTTTGGCTACTCAGTTTCTAATTCATGAGCTCCATATCATCTATTTTTCAGGACCTGCCATTTGTGTCTCATGATTTCCTTTTAATACATGAACATGGTATAATTGTAACTTCTAGAGAATTAGACTCCATATTTATGCTATAAACAAACAATTGGTTCTTATCCTACATCTTTTCAACCTTTGTTAGTCTTCTATGAAATATGCACATATGTGCGTGCACACACACACACACTCATACCCCAATTACATTGTCCCGACTCTCTGAGTTTTACTGTGTTCTATTTTTGTTTTGAGAGAACTGACTCCAGCACACTGGTGTGGACATGAAAGTTGGAAACACCATACTGACATGTGACAGAATATATAGGAAATCTAGGCAAGAGCAGATCAGCAATAGCACCTAAAGAGCCAATCTTGGTATCGAGTGGAAATAAAACTTGACTGTAAACTTTCTCTTGCAATCCAATGTAAGTAAAGATAAGAGTCTCAACATGTGGATTATAATAGTATCTAACATTTTTAATGAAAATTAAAACACTTGGAAGTATAGTCCTGTCTTAATCGTAGGGAATCAAACTCATACTTAAGGCTACAGTTAGCTGTTATATTCTTTAAATGTTTTTCCAATACAATAACACCCAGCAGGGTAAAGGAAACCTATTATAATAAAAAAAAGGTGTACTTTGTTGAGAGATCAATAGGTAATTTTGTCCATTGACCCTTCCTCTTCTCTTTGTCCACAGGTGCATAAAGAGAAATTGTTATATGCTAAGGCAGTGGTTTCAAAATTTTATATATCATTGCAAATCCCTCAATTCAGGCCTATGTATAGGCATTTGTCATATTATAACTAATGTATCTAGATATATAATTTTCTAAATTCTCTAAGTCACAAGAAGAAAATAAAGGCATATTTAGAGCCTCTTTTACTTTGTCAATTTTGATTTAACAAAATCTCATTCTTAAGATTATGAAGACTGAGTTTATTGGCAAAGAAGGGAATACTGATATATTTTGATTTAAAAGATATTTGGAGATTCTGACAAATTTCAAACATTTAGGCCACAGGTAATTTTTATTCTTATAAGTTAGTGCATGTAGTATGTAATGTCTAAATCACTTGTATGGCATCTGCAACAACAATTTTCTTATTAGGCACAACTTTATTTAAATATCTACTTGATACCTTGAAGACATGGTGATCCAGTCTTGGGATAAAAACCAGAGACACATAATAGTAAGGCAACATGATCAAGGAGAGCAGGATGGTGTTCTGAGGAAGGCACATTCCAGAATAGCATAAGAGGAAGGGATGAACACAACAGATAATCTGAGCCCACTTCTCAGTTTGGCCAAAGATAGACTGAGGGAGGCAGCACAAAGTTGTTTTTGGTGGTGTTGTTTGTTCTCTTTAATTACTAAATCAAACATCATTGGGGGAAAACTCTTCAAGGGACTATAAAAATTAATTTAAAAATAAATAAATTTTTTGTGGGATTGTTATTTAATGCTGTTTGAGAAACTTAAATTCTACCAGGAAAAGCTGAAATTCATTCTTTTTTTTTCTTTAGATTCAAAATAAATGGAAATGACATACTGGAGAAGAAACACAAAATGAATGCCTTAGAAACCTTTTTATGAACTCAGGCTACTAGAGCCATGTAATAATCCTAATATGTGGTAAATGAATTATGTCAAAACACAGTACTTCTCAAAAGGTAGTTTTTAATTGTTGAATGCTCATTATTTCAATAGAATTGACTTGTTTTTTTTTTTGTTTGTTTTGACGCGCAGGCTCAGCGGCCATGGTTCATGGGCCCAGCCGCTCCGCGGCATGTGGGATCTTCCCGGACTGGGGCACGAACCCGTGTCCCCTGCATCGGCAGGTGGACTCTCAACCACTGCGCCGCCAGGGAAGCCCTGATTTTTTATTATTAATATAAAAATATCAAGAACATGTTTTAGTATAGAAATTATACCATGTTTGGATAAACAATAGAAATGTTGGACAATTAAATTAACATGTAATTTAGAATTATTATCTCAACAATTTAATAAATTAAATTAATTAAATATCCTATAAAATTAGTTAAATATATTCCTCCAGGTCCTAGTCTAAGGCTACTATATCTCTCCATAATGGGAAGACTGCCAACATTTCTCATCTTACCTTCATTCTTTCAGTCTCCAAATTATAGCAGCTCTATTCCAGGCAAGAGCAGCTGAGAGGTTGGGATCCCCTTCCCCACCCAGCACCTACTCATAGGGTGGAATATCTATCCCAGCAAGACAAGAAGCCTGGTCTCCAATCACCCCTGCCATAGCTTGCTCATAAGGCATGAGCTGCATGACAGAAAGTGGAGAAGACCAGAGACTACTGCCCCCACCCAGTGACCCATGCATAAAAAAGGGCTGCCACTCTGAGATAAGTGGGTTACTGTCTCTGCTCTCAGCTTCAGAGTAGGAGGACAAAAGATTATCCCAGGAAGAAAGGCAAACTCATTGTTTTCTATAAAGGGAGTGACTTTATGTATAAGAAACCATTAGAAAACTGAGCTTTAAGGTGCAGTTGAAAATAATGGAGATTTTTGTGGTAAGTGACTTTTTAGGAGTTGGTAGTTCCATGATAGCAACAAGCTAAATCATTCACCAGTTAGAAAATAAGAGAACTAGGGAAAGAAATGGCTAAGAAGAGCCCTGATTGGGTGAAAATAAGCCTTTAGACTGGATTCAAAGACTACTCCACAAGGGACCTGAATTCAACTGGACCAGACTATGGAGCTATTTATACCCAGGGAGTTGACAAAAACACTAAAGTATTCAATGGGCAAATAGTGGAAGCTAACAGCTGGGTATGGTACCAACAGAGGTAGAGGAGTTAGAATGTAAGAGAAAGATCAGGGAAAGAGGCAGTCAAAGAGAGTCCTGCTAAACCACTTTTATCCCAGGATGACTGTGTGTCTGCCCATGTCTGCACTCTCTAAGGAAAGACATCAGAGGCTGCACATTGTGGGGAAAATAAATTTCACTTAAATAGTTCAGCCATATCACTATAAAAATCCATAAGACAACAACAAGCCCCAGATATAGGTTCAGAATCTAAAGTTGCTATATTATCTACCATGTGTACTTTTCAACAACATATTACGAGACATGCAAAGAAACAGAAAAGAGTATCCCACACACAGGAAAAAAGCGGGTAACAGAAACTTCCTTTGAGAAGGGTGAAGTGTCAACTCATCAGACAAAGACTTAAAACAGCTATTGTAAATATGTTCAAAGAACCACAGAAACCATGTTTAAAGAAGTAAAGAAAGATATGATGACAATGTTTCCTCAAATCAAGAACACCAATAGATTAAAATTGTAACAAAACCACATGGAAATTCTTGAGTTGAAGAGTACAATAATTGAAAAGAAAAAAATCACTACAGCAGCTCAACAATTGTTATGAGCTGGCAGAAGGAAGAATCATCAAACTTGAAGACAGACTGATAGAGATTATACAATCTGAAGAACAGAGAGAACAAAGAGAATGAAGAAAAATTATCAAACCTCAGAGAAATGTAAGACAGCATTAAGTACATCAACACACCCATAAAGAGAGTAGCAGAGAAGAGGAGAGAAAGAAAGGGATAGAAAGAAGTATGTGAATATATGATGGCTGAAACTTCACTAATGTGATTAGAAACATTGCTATATACAAACAAGAAGTTCAACAAACTCCCAGTAGCACAAATGCAAAGGGGTACTATGGATCAGTTATAGGATAGATAAAACATTGAAAGACAAGGAGAAAGTCTTCAAAGTAGGAAGAGAAAAGCAATTTGTCATACAATGGGACCAAAATAAGATTAAAAACTGGCTTCTCATCAGAAACACTGGAAGTCAAAAGGCAGTGAGATGACATTTCAAAGTGCTGATAGGAAAAAAAACAAAACTGTTGCTAGCAGAGTTTACAAGAAATACTTACAAGAAATACTAAAGACAGTTTTCCAGACTGAAAGCACATAATGCCAGACAGTAATTCAAATCCACATAATAATCCACAAAAATAATGAATACCAGTAAAGGTAATTATTTAGATAATTATAAAGGACATTGCAATTGCATATTTCTTCTCATTTCTCCTAGTAATTGATTTTAAAAGCAGTTGTATAAAACAATAGGTGTATAATTGTATTGCTGGGCCTATAATATACAGAAATGTAATATATTTGATATTAGCACAAAGGATATGGGTGGGAACAGAGCTGTTTTGGAATAAGGAAATAACACTAGAAGTTAACTTGAACCCATGGGAACAAATGAGAACCAGGAATTGTAAATAAGAAAATTTATATTAAATAAAATTATAAGTATATATTGGCTCTCCCTTCTTTCAGTGTTTTTAAAAGACATAAAATTACACAAATTATATAAATATATTATACGTACCTAATTTTAACCATGTATTTTTGGGTGTTAATATATATGGGTACAATATGTATAACAATAAGCACAAAAAGGGGAAGAGGAAATAGGTCTTTATAGGAGTAATATTTATACAGCTCACTGGAATTGTTAATATAAATATAGATTCTGATAACTAAGGTGTTCACTGTATTCTATAGAGTGATCATTAAGAAAATAAATTTATTTTAAATACTGAAAAAATTATTAAAGGGATTGAAATGTTTCAATAGATAAACAGAGGGTACTCACAAAAGACTATATATTATATGAATCCATAAACATAAAATGTATAGATTAGGCAAATCTATATAGACAGAAAGTAGATTTGTGGTTGCACAGGACTTGTGGGAATGGGCTTGAAGAATATAGGAGATACTCTTATGTGGTATGAAGTTCCTTTTGGGGGTGAATCAAATGTTCTAAAATTGTGGTAATTGTTGCACAACTCTGAAAATACACATAAAGCTATTGAATGATATACTTCAAGTGGGTTAACTTCATGGTATGAATTATATTTCACTAACACTATTAAAAAGAAATACAATTAGCATTTTTGTGTTCATAAGTCTTCTGTTTTGTAACTTCCTGAAGTCTTGTTAAAATTGACTTCATGAAATGCAGAAGCATAAAAAGGAAAATTTAAGCTATATTAAAGAAAAATGCACAATATAAAAACAAAATGTGACCTCCAATCACATACTAAGATATATTGGATTTCAGCACTTGTAATATTTTTTACTTTTTATAATAGTTGAGTATTAGCTTTACAAATAGTGTTTAACTTACTTATTCAAGATTAAGGAAATAAACATACATTAAATAATGGACAATACCAATCTTTGACTAAATAAAATTTGCTAGCAGCTGCAGGAAAAAATATAAGTACATACTTATTAAAGTTCTTCTACTGGGCCCATTTTAATTTGGGTGAAAGAATAGAAAACAAAAATCAAAATTTCTAGACACCTCTCTTAAATTATGCTGTGGCTGAAGTAATCTGGAGAAGGGGTTTACTAACTGTTAACAAATGAAGCTCTCACAAACTAGCTGCAAATCATCTATGTGTAGAGCTCTTTATGTTTCCTTTGGGGCCAACAAAGTTGAACACTATTGAGAGGTCAAGGAGAAATGAGTATTTCCAGACAAAGAGAGTTGGGAACAGTGTCAAATGCTTTTGACCACAGTGTAAGAAATAAAGAAGTGAGAAGTCATTAAATGCCTGGATGTAATCCCCTCATGAGACTACTTTTCCGGAGAAAAACAAATAAATGACTTTAAGGCTATTTGGCCCAAGTTATATAAAGCTCCTAAAATAATCCATCCTCCTATATATTAACTTAAAGAGCCCATTTTTCTTCATGTGGGATTTCAACAGGATTCTGCATATTCCTTTGTCACTTGTCAATATACTTAGATAGATACAAATGAATAATAACAACAGGGATTTTAATAATAATGCCAATAAATTTAATGTTATATGCCTTTCAAAGAAGTTAATTTTCTCTAGCTAAGAATTTCATGTAGATTCTACTGAAAATGGATTAGAAATTATCATTGGGAGCCAATTGACTATTACAGTTTCTTTGTTTAAATATTTATGTTTAGGTTAATTAATGGTATATCAAATGCATGTTTTTCTCTTTCCAAAGTTTTGCTTTTCTATTTTGATGTCTGAATCAGTATTAATCAATTCAGTTAAAGCTATAAAATATATATTAGTAAAAATAAAAGACAGGTCACTTACACTTCTACATTACAGACATAGATGGAGATAACCACATTTAATATTTTGGTATTTATCCATATAGCTAGTCAGTGATTTTAACCCAGTAGGCTTCGTGTAATACTTCTAACCTACAGAACTGAAGAGAACAAATTTGTGTTGCATTTAAGCCACTACATTAATGGAAATTTGTTACAACAGCAATAGAAAACTGACATGCAGGTGCAAGACTTCTTTCTTCTACTAGGTTCAAGTGTCATCTCCCAACTGATGAGCAAGCAGTTCTGGAGAGGTGGTGCTCACTGCACCACCAGGAGGAGTATGTTATCTGGAATGGATCTCACATGTGATCTAAAGATTAGAGGGTGGCTGTGACGACTCAATGTGAATTTCAACTTTTAACAAATAGGCTTTACCAATTTTAGTTTTCTTAATGCCATTTAGATTTTAAGTTTGCATTTGTGTCCAATTTAGTTTACCTGTGAGGAAAGATTTAAGTAACTGCAATAAGCAAATTCCTAACATTAAAACATCTTGATAGATCTAAATGCTTGGTAAAATCTCTTGAAATATATCAGAAAGGATCATGATATGTCAAAGATCACTGGACCTCCGACAAGGGAGGTAAGAAATAAGAATTTCTTCAGATCTCTTCAGATTCTCTGAATCTAGCATCTTAAACAAAGGTTTTAGGCCAGTCAAGAAAGAAAAATGTACTGGAAGGCATTTATGTTGACTGTATTGGTCCTAGTTCTCCAGAGAGAGAATCAATAGGATGAATATATATATATATATATATATATATATATAAAGAGATCTGTTTTAAAGAACTGGCTCATGCAATTGTAGATTCCTGGCAAATCCAAAATTTGATGGGAGAGGCTTACAGGCAGGAAACCCAGGAGAGAGTTGTAGTTGAGTTTAAAAGCAGTCTGCTGGAGAATCCCCTCTTGCTCAGGAAAGTTCAGTCTTTTGTTCTATTCAGGCCTTCAGCTAATTGGATGAGGTCCATGCACATTACAGAGGGAAATCTATATTACTCAAAACCCAACAATTTAAATATAAATCTCATCTTTAAAACACCCTCACAGAAACACCCAGAATAATGTTGGACCAAGTATCTGGGCACTGTGGCCCAGACAAGTTGACACTTAAAATTAACCATTACAGTGATCAAATTACTTTATTGATGGTTCAAGAACAAAGGAATTAACAGCTGTGGGTTATTAAGTAGCACTGACTGTCACCTGACTGACAGTGCAATATTATCTATTGATTTTTATTTAATTTAGAAGTTCTCTTAGAACACACTTATTTCAGATTTTGTAAAGATATTTTTTTAAAAAAGGAATAAAATTCTATACCCAGATTTGCATAACTTGAAGATCACTGCATTGTTCCAAATCACATGATCAGAATCATTGCTCTCAATAAAATTTGTACTTTTGCCCTTTGCTGTTCCGATTATTTTCCACAGTGTTAATTCTTTTTTGCAGTGCATTGTCTTTCTTAGGAGCAACTGAAAATGCACCAAATTAATTACTTTTCTTTTCATTCTAGCCCACAATGAGGTTTTCTTTTTTTATTTCTTTTAATAACCCCATGCTAATTTTCCAATTCAGTGAATGTAACACAAAATGAATCAATCCCTTTCAAATAGGTAAAAAGTTAACCCAATATTTCTTTTCCCATTAAAAGACAAAACCACCCTCTTAAGTATTTTAAATTCTTATATATTACAAATTTAAATTTCAGCCAGTAACAAAGGTTAACATTCCTCTAATATTCCCATTTATTTTAGGCCATAACGCTGTCATTTTAATGATGGTATTATTTTAAATATTCCAAAGTTATTAAATGCTAAGTCACTGCAGCTTGACAATGACAAGATAAAGGTAGTGGTTTAAAAGGCCAGTTATTGCCACCAAGGACTTAATAGAGGTCAATTTCCTGGTGTGGTCACCATGCACCAGAATATACCTCCCTCCCCCACTGACTATGCTACAGATATAAAAACTTGATATTATCCAGATCCAGAGTGTTATTTGCTCTTTCACTCATTCAAGACATCAAAATTAGTGTCAGTTTGAACATTAAAGGAAAACATATACTTTCTTATAACCAGATTTCTTATGTTTGATAATAAATTCTTCTACTTCCTGAGATCAATAGACTTTGGAGCCAGAATTTTTCTTCACAATGTTAATTTGTAAACATAGAATCAGAGTGTGCTGAAAGACATTCCATACAGTTGGGGGTTAAACATGCCGAGCTACTCATGTATTACGACAGAATGTAACTCTGTGACTGTCAGAACATGTGTCTGCCAGATTCTAAATCTTTCTTCCCTGTGTAGACTTAGATGTCAGTTCCACATTTTTGTTCTTTGTTTTTCCCTTCTTTTTTTTTTAGTCAGGGGGGAGATCCAAGCTGATCATCCCTCATCTCTGAAGGTAGTCCTTCCTCAGACTGGCTTTGATACAGTTGGCTAAGTAAGGATCATGCAAAATGAATAAAGGACTAATCTATACAAGAAAATCCAAATATAATTACAATATCACATTTCTATAAAATTGAGGGTTGTAGTATTGACCAAAGACTTTATCAGCAATAAGTTTAGATGCTTTGGAGAGCAATTTAATGATATCATGATCTACAAATCATAAGAATCTGATGCATTGGTAATCATTAACAAGTACAGAAGAAAGTAATTTATACATGAATTCTTAGCAAGTGATGGTTCACTGTATTTTTCTATTTATTAATATTAATATATTGTGATTATAAAATACAGAGCCAATGAAGTGTGGAGGAGAGTTAGCAAACTGAGTAGAGTCGGGATGTGATAGAGGGATAAGAAATAAGTGTAGTGATGATAAATCATGCAGAAAATTTGGCTTTTACTCTGTAAGTGAAACCCCATGGCAGGATTTGTCCATAATAGTGACTGTAGGATACTATATGTACAAAACAGAAAATAACAATTACAGATACTTTCAAATGCTCATTGATTTAGTATAATAAATATTGATAATTATGCATGTGCATAAAATATATTAATACAATTATATAAATGTGTTTACAAATTATTTTCTAAAACTAATTCAAATTGTCTGTTATATAATCATAGTATTGATAAGTGTTCATATTAGGTATAGATTTGTAGATAGTATAGTCACAGAGACATCTTGGGTAATAATACAAGATTTATATATCCAGGAGTCACAAAGAGAGTTCAGTGGAGTCAGGTTAATGAGGAGAATATCAAGAACATTACCCAAAGGAGTTATTACAAACTGCAGGAATTGTTATAGGTTAAATTGTCTCCCATCAAAAAAATTATGCTGGGGCTTCCCTGGTGGCACAGTGGTTGAGAGTCTGCCTGCCGATGCAGGGGACACGGGTTCGTGCCCCAGTCCAGGAAGATCCCACATGCCACGGAGCGGCTGGGCCTGTGAGCCATGGCTGCTGAGCCTGAGCGCCCAGAGCCTGTGCTCTGCAATGGGAGAGGCCACAAAAGTGAGAGCCCTGCATACCGCAAAAAAAAAAAAAAATTATGCTGACGTCCTAACCCCTGGTACTTAAGAATGTGACTTTATCTAGAAATAGGGTCATTGTCAATGTAATTACCTAAGATGAGGTCATAATGTAGTAGGGTGGTCTCCTAATCCAATACAACTTGTGTCCTTATAAAAAAGATGGCCATGTGGCCACATGGAGACAGAGAAACACAGTGAGAACTCCATGTGACAACAAAGGCAGTTGCAAGTCAAGGAACAGCAATATCCTTGACTTGCAACTGTCTACCTGTAAGCATAAATCTCTGAGGCAGTTGGTGTATTGCTAAACGGCAATCTATACAAGAGGCTGTCTGTCACTGATTGTGCTTATATACTTGCTTACACATTGTTAACTTCATGACCAGCCTAAGTATTCTGGGGGTGTGGGGTATAATATTTCACAAATCATGATTCAGGTTGTGACATTACATGTTTCAGTGCAGCATGGTTACTAACACTCTGCCAGACTAATATTAAAATCAGAAAACTTAAAAAATATATATATATTTCACGAGCCAACCACCAGAAGCAAGGAGGAAACAAGGAAGGATTTTCCTAAAGGTGTCTGAGGGAGCACAGACCCGTGGACACTTTGATTTCAGACTTCCATACCCTGGAACTGTGAAATAGTACATTTGTGTTTTTTTAAGCCACCCAGTCTGTGGTACTTTGTTTATGGCAGGTCTAGGATATTAACACAGAATCTAAAACGCTTTCTCCAAGGAGTGATTATTTATTCATGATAATGTCTAGGTAAGTGAAGACTACATCAATTCTTCTGAAGAAGAATTGTTCCCCTCCAGGCCCAACTTTACCTCTTGAAGGCAGAAGTGGTGTAGCAAAAATATAATGTTACCTGGTGTGATATTCCTGCAGGGATGAGAGAAAGAACAAAGGCTAAGGAAATTCCGTAAATATCTATCTATTACATATATATATATATATAGAGTGTATATATATATATATATATATATAGAGAGAGAGAGAGAGAGAGAGAGAGAGATTTAGAAATTGGTAAAAGAGGCATCTCAATATTGTGGAAAAAAGACAGATTATATAATAACTAATATTTAGGCAACTGAGTAGTTATCTGGACAAATTAGATGCATATTTCATACCTTACACTAAAATAAATTCAAGCTGTATCATAAATTACAATGTTAAAAATCATATAAAACAATAATTTTTATTTAATGTCACAAAAAACAGTCATATATGAGAGAAAATTTAAAAGCCATAAAAAACGTATAAATCTGATGATATTGAAACAAAATCCATGGTAAACAGTCAAAGGAAACAATTAATAAAAAAGAGATAAGATAGTATGCAACTTAATTGACAAAAGTACAGAATATAATTCTCTTCTATATAAAAAGTTTATATAAGTCCATAAGAAAAAGACCAACATACTCACATAAAAATGAGCAAAGGATCATAACAATCAAATGATGGAAAATAAAATATAAATGTTTTAATCACATCAAAAGATGTCCAGTGTAACTTTGCATTTTAAATGCAAATTTAAAATTTAATGAGACACTATTTTCACGTGTCAGGTGGATAAAGATCAAATATTTGACAGTATACAATATATATTCAAAAGATTGGGTAAGAGGTACTGCAAAAGACTGAATATAAACACTAGTATTTTCTCTAAGAAGGGCGATTTGGCTGTACCTTCCAATTTAAAAATATACTTACTTATATTTTGACTCAACAATTGTATATACTACAGTATGCCCAGATTTGTACAATGATGGTATATGTACAGGATTATTCATTGTAACATTATTTTTAATAGAAAGACATTTGAAACAAATTAAATATCTATCAATAGAAAACTGGTTAAAAAAGTATCATATACTTCAATAGAAATTGGTATACTCTATATCCATAAGGAAAGTAAGAAACAAACAAATGAATCAAAGGGATGAAACTCTTTTAAAACTAATATGGAACCTTCCCCAAGTTATATTATTATCACCAAAGAAAAGCAAAGTGTGCTACAGTGCATATCCTATAAGCTACCATTTGTATAATAAGTATATACATGTACACAAACAATGCAATACAGATATGTATCTATTCATATGTACAAATATATGCACATTTATGTATATGTATTCATATATGTATATATATATATATATAATTAATTGCTTATATGTATCTGTGTGTATATGCATATGTATATCTAACAGAATACAAAATAAATTGGTTACTTTAGTTTTGTTCTTTCTAGAAGAGGACTTTACTTTTTGGACTGAGCAAAAACACAGAACTTACCATTGTGTAATTTTTTGGGTACATTTTGAATTTTGTAATACCCATACTATTAGATATGCTAAAATTAAAAATTTTTAAAGGAAGTGGGTAATGGTATAACCTTTCCCCAAATCCAGACCCAGATATTTTACGGTCCTCAAATGGTTGAGTTCTCCTACATCCCTTTAAGTGCACCTACAGGGGCTAGGAGACTTGGAACAAAAAACTAGGCTGTGAGAAATATAAAGATAAAGCATGACTTTGCATAGAATGGGGGTAATGTGGGGTTGGAGAAAAACATCTAAGTGGAATTGAATTATCCAATGGCTTATGAAATACAGAATAGTATAATAAGCTTTTCTTATAGGACTCTCATAGATTAGTGGATAAAGAGAATTCACCAACTACAATGATGCTACATATGGTCTAATTCCTATTTACATTACCTATCGTGACTTGGAATAATTCATAAATGAGGTAGAGGATAAAGATATTTAAAAGCAAATGCTAATTAAAGGAGCAGAATTTAATCTTTGTCTGTCCATGAGAAATTCTTAGAAAAGAGGATGAAAATTTCATGTCTTAGATGAAAACTGGTACAAACACTTTGCCACTCTTCCCATCAAGATGTGAGGTTTATTTCCCTTTCACTTAAATGTGGACTGGCAGTGTGGTTGCTTAATCAATGGAATGTGGTAGAAGTGACACTATGCCAGTTTGTTAAGGGAACTGGCAGCCTCTGATTCCTCTGTCTTGGTATACATGTCTTCGGAAATCTAGCTTTGATGTAAGACATTTGAATACCTGGAGACCAGCAAGCTGTGAGGAAACATAAATTAGCCCCACGGAGAGACCACAGGGAAGGAAGGAGGGAGGCAGACAAGGAAGGAAGGAGAGAAGGAGGGAATGGGAGTGAGAGAGAAAGAGAGAGAGGTTCTTAGAACCTATATGTCCCGAGTATGCAGTCTGAGGTTCTAAGCATGAAAGTAAAGAACACATCTTGCCAATCCAGCTCTGACAATCTTACAAATGACTCCAGACACAGCTGCCATCCCTCTGTAACCACATGAGAGACCAAAAGTGTGAAGCATCCAGCTGAGTGAATGAGCCATCAGAAACGCGAGAGATAATAAATTGTTGTTTTGAGCCACTAAGTTTTGGGGGTGGTTAGTTACATAGCAATAAATAATCAAAGGAGAATCTGATTTGTGAAAGTAGATTGCTGCTGTAAAACAAAATGTTTTTAAATGAAAACGTGTGGGATTGGCTTGGAAACAAGCAGCAGGCAGATATTAGAAGGGCCTTAGGGAAATTGTTAGTGAATACTGAAATGACAGGTAGGAATTTGCTATGAAGCTTGTTTTAAGAAAAAAAAATGTGTTTCTTAGTGACAAAAATTTATGATATTCTCATGCATGGTAATGTGGAAATGGAACATATTTTTTACTGAATTTATGGATTTGGTTAACGATATGTCCTTATAATGGTCATCTAATTTGTTATTTAGCTCTATATGATAATGTACAGGTAGAGAGAAATACTAAAGAAGGAACTATTCAGTCTCAAAGTAGAATCTAGAAGAAATTTGCTGAGGCAGCATTTACTGTGTTCAAAAATAAGATATTTTCTCACTTCCATCTCTCCCAAGAAATACTCTGAAAGTAAGAAATTTCTTCAAGTGCAATGAATGAATTCAGGACACTGGTCATGTTTTCAAGAGTGAGGCTCTGAGACCTCAGTTAAACGCTCATAAACATGTAATGCAGTGGTTCATAAATGCTCCCAGTTAGATAATGTCCTCCAAGGCTCTGAGGTACATTGCCCTCTTGTGTTCTGACTCTCAGCCCAACGTATTGTAAGAGGTCTGTGGGGGTGACTTGTCTACTAATGTGGGTTATAAATGTAAGTCCAAAGATTTTTAAAGTAATTTTACCTACTTAGACTAAAAGAGAGAGGGAGAGTTCAACGTGTAAAGAGACATTCAGGCCCCCAACTTTTATGGGCAAGGAAACTACTTAGCTGAAAAGAAAGAAAAGGAAGGAAGGAAGGAAGGAAGGAAGGAAGGAAGGAAGGAAGGAAGGAAGGAAGGAAGGAAGGAAGGAAGGAAGGAAGGAAGGAAGGAAGGAAGGAAGGAAGGAAGGAAGGAAGGAAAAGAAAGAAAGAAAGAAAGAAAGAAAGAAAGAAAGAAAGAAAGAAAGAAAAAGAAAGAAAGAAAGAAAGAGAGAGGAAGAAAGGGAAGAAGGAGGGAGAAAAACAGGACCTTTTTTTATGCAAAAGGAAATATGACTCAGAAAGTACAGCCAAGAGCTTAGAGGGTAGAGTCAAGATCCACACAAAAAAAATTCCCACAGAGAAGGATTGGGCTCTAACCAAGGAACTGGTGATATGTGATTGATGGTATTTCAGAATTGCTCTGTATCTGTGACTGTCCATACCTCCTGAGCTCTCCTTAGTCTGGAATAGGAGTGTCAAAAGCAGTTATCCTACGACTCTCCTCTTTTTATATCAGATGTAAGGAAGACAGATAAAGTGTTCTTTTAGCTAAAGTCTTCAGATCAACAGGAATAATAATCCAGACCCAAAACCGAGTAATTGTGCCCAGAGTCTTATTTTCACCTGGAGCTGATTTTAAATGACAAGATCTTGGAACTAAAAACTGAATTTTGTATCATAATGTAATGAAATTGTAGGAATTTTAGGAGGGGTGAATGTATTCTGAATTTGTGAGAAATGGAAATAGCATATGTCCAGAGGCTGGATAAAGACAGACATTACTGGTTCCTTTCCCCACCAAGATCTGAATCTGGTCTTGACCTGTGACTACTTAACTATTAGAATGTGTCAGGGTGATTTATCAGTTGCAGTTCTAGTATTTAAAGTAAGAGAAACTTGTGCGTCCTGTTTTTAGAACACATGTTCTGGGGGTAGAGAGCTGCCAGGTAAGAAGTCCTACTAACTCGAGAACAGTGTGCTGTGAGAGAGCCCAAGATCACCACATGGAATGGTTTCGTGGAGAAAGAGAAAGAAATCCAGCCAGACCTCAACTGTCCCACCCATCACATTGATGTTAATTTCTTATCAGTACTGTAACAAATTCCCACAAACTTAATGGTTTAAAACTATGTAATGCATTATCTTACAGTTTTAGAGATCAAAAGGAAAAATTAGTAACAGCAGGCTAACGTCAAGGTGTCGGTAGGGCTGGTTCCTTCTGGAGTCTCTGAGGGGAGAATCTGTTTTCTTGCTTTTTGTAGCTTCGAAAAGCCACCTGCAATCCCTGGCTCCTGGCCACTCCTTCATGATGATATCACTTCAACCTCTGCTTCCTTGTCACATCTCCTTTTCTTTCTCTGACTATCTTGCCTCCCTCTTTTAAGGACCTCTATGATTACATCAAGCCCACCCAGGTAATCCAGGATATTCTCTTCCATCTCAAGATCCTTAAGTTAATCACATGTGCAAAGCCCCTTTTTTCCACATATTCACATATTCCAGGGACAATTATAATGTAGACTTTTTTTGGTGGAGAGGAGTGCTATTCTATGTATCATTCTACCTGAAGGGTGAGACATGTATGTTAGTAAGCTGCCTTGTCTAGCCCACTAAAGTGAGCCTTCATATAACTTCAGCTTTAGCCACTATCTGATGGCAATGACACTACAGATCATAAGAAAGAGATGTGCTGACTACAGTCAATCCAGAGAAACATGAAAGATAATATTAAATTAAAGCTTGAGGATGTTTCCTATATAGCAATAGACAACTGTAGTTCTACATTTGAGAACAGGATTTTCCCACTAAGTATCCAGGCAGAGAAATGAGACCATATACTGGGTCCTAGGTGGGTTGGTAGTGGAGAGTAGTGTTCCCTTGAAATTCTGTATACTGGGGCTTAATATAGTCATTCTCAGACAGTGTGATAAGTCTCTCACAATTATGTAAGGAGAATGGTGGATGTGGTGAAAAAGGAAGCAATCCATAAAAAAATTGATAACATATATTCTAAGGATTATTGTTGTTATCCCAATAATAAAATACTATTGATGTCAATATAATGAATGAATATAAAGCCTTGCCACTTCTACCTAAATATTTAGGTTATAGATGTCTCCTTTGCCTATATTTAATTGGTCCTACTCAGTGGGAACATATCAAAGAGGTAAACTGTGGAAAATACAAAAGACTAAAGACTCGCTGGCATACTGCTAATTGTTCTTCAGTATCTGTTTTCCCACTTTTCTACAATAATATTTGAATGCTGGACATATACCTACCATGGACTACATTTTCTAGCATCTTTGATTGGGTGATAAATGCTGAATTGGCACATCATGCCACTTCTGAGTCTTGGCCATAACATGTGAGTGTTCTTCTTTCCTTTTGTCTTCCAATTGTAGGTGCACACAGATATGGATATGGACAACAGTGCCCACACGCTAGAAGTCTGTTGGATTATGCAACGAGAGGAACAGAGGACCCTAAAACTCTTTGCATTTGAGCTGACCTGCCAAAAAGAGGTGCTAACTTTCAGAGTACGAAGTGAGGGAAAAATTACTATCTTATTTAAAGTTACTAGGTTTGGGGGAATTCCCTGGTGGTCCAATGGTTAGGGCTCTGGGCTTTCACTGCTGTGGGCCTGGATTCGATCCCTGGTTGGGGAACTAAGATACAGCAAGCTGCACAGCCCAGCCAAAATAATAATAATAATAAAATTAAAAAAAATAAAGTTACTAGATTTTATAATCAATATTTTTTTTTAGTTTTGGTTAAAGCTAAATAGGGTAAAAGCATAGTAGTTAAGATAAAACCTAAGTTTACCCTAACTACTATAAACCTGGAAGAAGCTTCACTCTAATTATTGTGCTCCTGGAGAAAAATACATATTTAAAACTCTTATGGAAGAAATGGTGACTGCAGTATTATATCATGGCCTGAGTTAGCTAGTAACCAAGAACAATGGGAAGAATTTACATAAAGAAAACAATAGTCATTCCTTCAGATATGATGACTGTGACTGTATTGGTTATTTATTGATGAGTAAGAAAGTATCCCACAGTTTAGCAGCTTAAAACAACAAACATCTCTTATCTCTGTTTCTGTGGTCAACAATCCAAGCACGACTTAAACTGGTGTCTCTGACTCAAGATCTCCCGTGAGACTGTAGTTTAAATGTTGACCAGGGATGCAGTTGTCTTTTTGGTGAAAAACATAAACTCATATATGCAACAGGCTGAGCAAATCTGAAGCAAAATAAACCCAGAGAAATACACACCAAGAAATATGACAATTAAACTTCTGAAAATAAAGACAGAAAAAGTCTTGAAAGCAGCCATAGTGAAATGACATATTACTTAGAAGGGAACATCAATTCTAATGACTATAGATTTCTCACCTAAAACAAGAAGAAACAGAATTCAACAACAGAATTCCCCCAAATAGGCTAGTAATCCATAGGGTGGCAAAAAAAAGAGACACCTTTATTTAAAATAGTCAATAACTGGAAACAAACCAGATGTCCTTCAAGTGGTGAATTATTTAAAGACGGAAGTGTGTCCATACCATTCTCAGCAATAAAAAGGAACAAACTATGACACATGCAACAACTTAGATGAATCTACAGGGAATTATCCTGAAAGGAAAAAATCAATCCCAAAAGGTTACTTACTGTATGATTTCATGTATATGACATTATCAAAATGACAAAATTTTAGACATGGAAAACACATTGATGGTTGCCAAGAGTTAGAGATGAGAGCAGAGCGGTGTATATGCCTATAAAATAGCAATGGAAGGGATCCTTGTGGTGATTAAACTATTCTATATTTAGAATAAATCAATGTCATATTTTTGTTGTGATATTGTACTATAATTTTTCAAGATGGTATCACTGGGAAAACCTAGGTAAAGGATATAGGCAGTCTTTGTATTATTTCTTGCAACTGAATATTTTACGATAATTAATGGAGTGATATATACAGTTTACCTCCACCTCCCATATTTTCATGAGCTGTTTAGTTATAACTTTCTGCTTTTACTTTAGATCTTCACAGTACCAACTGAACATTCTCAAACATCCTCTATGTGTGAAATAAAGATTGTTCTGAATCTGGGCATGGAACTGCAAAAGCTACTGATTTTCCACAAAGAGCTTAGAGATGATATCACAAATCCCTGTGGAAAAGATGCATGCAGGGTAGGACCTTCAAGATGGTGGAGGAGTAAGACGTGGAGATCACCTTCCTCCCCACAAATACATCAAAAATACATCTACATGAGGAACAACTCTACAGAACACCTACTGAACACTGGCAGAAGACCTCAGACTTCCCAAAAGGCAAGAAACTCCCCACATACCTGGGTAGGGCAAAAGAAGAAAGAAAAAAACAAAGACAAAAAATAGGGACGGGACCTGCATCTCTGGGAGGGAGCTGTGAAGGAGGAAAAATTTCCACACACTAGGAAACCCCTTCACTGGCGGAGATGGGGGATGGGCAGGGTGTAAGTTTTGGAGCCACAGAGGAGAGCACAGCAATAGGGGTGCAGAGGGCAAAGCAGAGAGATTCCCACACAGAAGATCGGTGCCAACCAGCACTCACGGGCCCGAGACGCTTGTCTGATCACCCGCACAGGAGTCTGGGGGCTGGGAGCTGAGGCTCGGGCTTTGGTCAGATCCCAGGGAGAGGACTGGGGTTGGCTATGTGAACACAGCATGAAGGGGGCTAGTGAACCACAGCTAGCCAGGAGGGAGTTCGGGAAAAACTCTGGACCTGCCGAAGAGGCAAGAGACCATTGTTTCAGGATGTGCTAGGAGAGGGGATTCAGAGCACTGCTTAAATGAGCTCGAGACGGGCGTGAGCCGTGGCTATCAGCGTGGACAAGAGAGATGGGCAGGAAATGCTAAGGCTGCTCCTGCAGCCACCAAGAAGCCTGTGTTCAAGCACAGGTTACTATCCACACCTCCCCTCCTGGGAGCTTGTGCAGTCCGCCACTGCCAGGGTCCCATGATTCAGGGACAACTTCCCTGATAGAACACATAGTGCACCTCAGGCTGTTGCAACATCACGTTGGCCTCTGCCACCGCAGGCTCGACCCGCATTCTGTACCCCTCCCTCCCCCTGGCCTGAGTGAGCTACAGCCCCCTAATCAGCTGCTACTTTAACCCCATCCTGTCTGAGCGATGAACAGATGCCCTCAGGCGACCTACATGCAGAGGAAGGCCAAATCCAAAGCAGAAACCCAGGAGCTGTGTGAACAAAGAAGAGAAAAGGGAAATTTCTCCCAGCAGCCTCAGGAACAGCAGGTTAAATCTCCACAATCAATTTGATGTACCCTGCATCTGTGGAATACCTGAATAGACAACGAATCATGCCAAAATTGAGGCAGTGGACTTTCAGAGCAACTGTAGATTTGGGGTTTGCTTTCTGCATCTAATTTGTTGCTGGTTTTATGTTTATCTTAGATTAGTATTTAGAATTACTATCATTGGTAGATTTCTTTATTGATTTGGTTGCTCTCTTCCTTCTATTTTAAATATATATGTATACATTTTTCATTTTTCTCTTTTTGTGAGTGTGTATATGTATGTTTCTTTGTGTGATTTTGTCTGTATAGCTTTGCTTTTACAATTTGTCCTAGGGTTCAGGCTATTTTTATTTTTGTTTGGTATAGTTCTTAGCACTTATTAAATTGGTGGATTTGTTTATTGGTTTGGTTGCTCTCTTCTTTCTTTCTTTCTATTTTTAAATTACTTTTTCATTTTTAATAAAATTTTTTATATTTTTATTTTAATAACTTTATTTTATTTTGCTCTTCTTTCTTTCTTCCTTTTCCTCTGAGCCGTGTGGCTGACAGGGTCTTGGTGCTCCAGCTGGGTGTCAGACCTGAGCCTCTTATTTGGGAGAGCTGACTTCAGGACACTGGTCCACCAGACACCTCCTGGCCCCAAGTAATAGCAAATGGTGAAAGCTCTCCAAGAGATCTCCAACTCAACGCTAAGAACCAGATCCACTCAACAAACAGCAAGCTACAGTGCTGGACACCCCATACCAAACAACTAGCAAGACAGGAACACAACCCCACCCATTTGCAGTGAGGCTGCCTAAAATCATACTAACTTCACAGACATTCCAAAACAAACCACCAGACACTGTCCTGCCCACCAGAAAGACAAGATACACCCTCATCCACTAGAACACAGGCAGCAGGCCCTCCACCAGGAAGCCTGCACAACCCACTGAAACAACCTCACCCACTGGGGGCAGACAACAAAAACAAAAGGAACTATGAACCTGCAGCCTGCGAAAAGGAGACCCCAAATGCAGTAAGTTAAGCAAAATGAGAAGACAGAGAAATATACAACAAATGAAGGAGCAAGGTAAAAACCCACCAGACCAAACAAATGAAGAGGAAATAGGCAGTCTACCTGAAAAAGAATTCAGAGCAATGATAGTAAAGATGATCCAAAATCTTGGAAAGAGAATGGAGAAAATAAAAGAAACATTTAACAAGGACATAGAAGAACTAAAGAGCAAACAAACAATGATGAATAACACAATACATGAAATTAAAAATTTTCTAGAAGGAATCAATACCAGAATAACTGGGGAAGAAGAACAGATAAGCGGCCTGGAAGACAAAATGGTGGAAATGACAACCACACAGCAGAAAAAAAAAAAAAGGATGAAAAGAATTGAGGACAGTCTCAGAGAGTTCTGGGACAATATTAAACAAACCAGCATTCAAATTATAGGGGTTCCAGAAGAAGAAGAGAAAAAGAAAGCGCTTGAGAAAATATTTGAAGAGATTATTGTTGAAAACTTCCCTAATATGGGACAGAAAGTAGCCAATCAAGTCCAGGAAGCACAGACAGGCACATACAGGATAAATCCTAGGAGAAAAACGCCAAGACATGTATTAATCAAACTATCAAAAATTAAATATAAAGAAAAAATATTAAAAGCAGCAATGGAAAAGCAACAAATAACATACAAGGGAATTACCATAAGGTTAACAGCTGATCTTTCAGCAGGAATTCGGCAAGCCAGAAGGAACTGGCAGGACATAATCAAAGTGATGAAAGGGAAAAACCTACAATGAAGATTACTCTACCAGCAAGGATCTCATTCAGATTCAACGGAGAAAACAAAACATTTACAGAGAAGCAAATTTTGAGAAAATTCAGCACCACCGAACGAGCTTTACAACAAATGCTAAAGGAACTTCTCTAGGCAGGAAACACAAGAAAAGGAAAAGACTTACAATAGCAAACCCAAAACAATTAAGAAAATGGTGATAGGGACATACATATCGATAATTACCTTAAATGTAAATAGACTAAATTCTCCAACCAAAAGACACAGACTGGCTGAATGGATATAAAAAAAGACCCATATATACGCTATGTACAAGAGACCCACTCAGACCTAGGGACACATGCAGACTGAAAGTGAGGGGATGGAAAAAGACATTCCATGCAAATGGAAATCAAAAGAAAGCTGGAGTGACAATTCTCGTATCAAACAAAATAGACTTTAAAATAAAAACTATTACAACAGACAAAGAAGGACACTACATAATAATCAAGGGATCAATCCAAGAAGAAAATATAACAATGCTAAATATTTATGCACCCAACATTGAGCACCCCATAACATAAGGCAAATGCTAACAGCCATGAAAGAGGAAATGGCCAGTAACACAATAATAGTTGGGGACTTTAACCCCTCACTTTCACCAATGGACAGATCATCCAAAATGAAAATAAATAAGGAAACACAAGCTTTAAATGATACATTAAACAAGATGGACTTAACTGATATTTATGGGATATTCCATCCAAAAACAACAGAATACACTTTGTTCTCAAGTTGTCATGGAACATTCTCCAGGATAGATCATATCTTGGGTCACAAATCAAACCTTGGTAAATTTAAGAAAATTGAAATCGTATCAAGTATCTATTCCAACCACAATGCTATGAGACAAGATATCAATTACAGGAAAAATCTGTAAAAAATACAAACACATGGAGGCTAGAAAAATACACTATTAAATAACCAAGAGATCACTGAAGAAATCAAAGAGGAAATCAAAAAATACCTAGAAACAAATGACAACGAAAACACGATGACCCAAAACCTATTGGATGCAACAAAAGCAGTTCTGAGAGGGAAAGTTATAGCAATAGAATACTACCTCAAGAAACAAGAAACATCTCAAATAAACAATCTAACCTTACACTTAAAGCAATTAGAGAAAGAAGAACAAAAAACTCCAAAGTTAGCAGAAGGAAAGAAATCATAAAGATTAGATCTGAAAAACATGAAAAAGAAATGAAGGAAATGATAGCAAAGATCAACAAAACTAAAAGCTGGTTCTTTGAGAAGGTAAAAAATTGATAACCCATTAGCCAGACTCATCAAGGAAAAAAGGGAGAAGACTCAAATCAACAGAATTAGAAATTAAAAAGGAGAAGTAGCAACTGACACTATGGAAATACAAAGGATCTTGTAGAGATTACTACAAGCAACTATATGCCAATAAAATGGACAATCTAGAAAAAATGAACAATTCTTAGAGAAGCAGAACCTTCCAAGACTGAACGAGGAAGAAACAGAAAATATAAACAGACCAACCACAAGCACTGAAATTGAAACTGTGATTAGAAATCTTCCAACAAACAAAAGCCTAGGACCAGATGGGTTCACAGGTGACTTCTATCAAACATTTAAAGAAGAGCCAACACCTATCCTTCTCAAACTCCGCCAAAATAATGCAGAGGGAGAAACACCCCCAAACACATTCTATGAGGCCACCATCACCCTGATACCAAAAACAGACAAAGAGGTCACAGAAAAAGAAAACTACAGGCCAATATCACTGATGAACATAGATGCAAAAATCCTCAACAAAATACTAGCAGACAGAATCCAACAGCACATTAAAAGGATCATACACCATGATCAAGTGGGGTTTATCCCAGGAATGCAAGGATTCATCAATATATGCAAATCAAGCAATGTGATACACCATATTAACAAATTGAAGGAGAAAAACCATATGATCATCTCAATAGATGCAGAAAAAGCTTTCAACAAAATTCAGCACTGATTTATGAAAAAAACCCTCCAGAAAGTAGGCATAGAGAGAACTTACATCAACATATAACAAACCCACAGCTAATATCGTTCTGAATGGTGAAAAATTGAAACTATTTCCACTAAGATCAGGAACAAGACAAGGTTGCCCACTCTCACCACTTTTATTCAACATAGTTTTGGAAGTTTCAGCCACAGCATTCAGAGAAGAAAAAGAAATAAAAGGAATCCAAATCGGAAAAGAAGAAGTAAAGCTGTCACTGTCTGCATATGTCATGATACTATACAAAGAGAATCCTAAAGATGCTACCAGAAAACTACTAGAACTAATCAATGAATTTGGTAAAGTAGCAGGATACAAAATTAATGCACAGAAATCTCTTGCATTCCTCTACACTAATGATGAAAAATATGAAAAAGATATTAAGGAAACGCTCCCATTTACCATTGCAACAAAAGGAATAAAATACCTAGGAATAAACCTACATAAGGAGTCAAAAGACCTGCATGCAGAAAACTATAAGACACTGATGAAAGAAATTAAAGATGATACAAACAAATGGAGAGATATACCATGTTCTTGGATTGGAAGAATCAACGTTGTGAAAATGACTACATTATTCAAAGCAATCTACAGATTCAGTGCAATCCTTATCAAAGTACCAATGGCATTTTTCACAGAACTAGAACAAAAAATTTCACAATTTGTATGGAAACACAAAAGACCCCGAATAGCCAAAGCAATCTTGAGGAAGAAAAATGCAGCTGAAGGAATCAGGCTCCCTGACTTCAGAATATACTACAAAGCTCAAGACAGTATGGCACTGGCACAAAAACAGAAATATAGATCAAAAGAACAGGATAGAAATCCCAGAGATAAACCCATGCATATATGGTCACCTTATCTTTGATAAAGGAGGCAAGAGTACACAATGGAGAAAAGACACATCCTCTTCAATAAGTGGTGCTGGGAAAACTGGACAGCTACATGTAAAAGAATGAAATTAGAATACTCCCTAACACCATACACAAAAATAAACTCAAAATGGATTTAAGACCTAAATGTAAGGCCAGAAACTATCAAACTCTTAGAGGAAAATATAGGCAGAACACTCTATTACATAAATCACTGCAAGATCCTTTTTGGCTCATCTCCTAGAGAAATGGAAATAAAAACAAAATTTAACAAATGGGACCTAATGAAACTTAAAAACTTTTGCACAGCAAAGGAAACCATAAACACGATGAAAAGCCATCCCTCAGAATGGGAGAAAATATTTGCAAATGAAGCAACTGACAAAGGATTAATCTCCAAAATATACAAGCAGCTCATGCAGCTCAATATCAAAAAAACAAACAACCCAATCCAAAAATGAGCAGAAGACCTAAATAGACATTTCTCCAAAGAAGGTATACAGATTGCCAACAAACACATGAAAGGATGCTCAACGTCACTAATCATTAGAGAAATGCAAATCAAAACTACAATGAGGTACCACCTCACACCAGTCAGAATGGCCATCATCACAATATCTACAAAGAATTAATGCTGGAGAAGGTGTGGAGAAAAGGGAACCCTCTTGCCCTGTTGGTGGGAATGTAAATTGATACAGCCACTATGCAGAACAGTATGGAGGTCCCTTAAAAAACTAAAAACAGAACTACCATATCACCCAGCAATCCCACTACTGGGCATATACCCAAGAAAACCATAATTCAAAAATTGTCACGTACCACAATGTTCATTGCAACTCTATTTACAATATCTAGGACATGGAAGCAACCTAAGTGTCCATTGACAGATGAATGGATAAAGAAGATGTGGCACATATATACAATGGAATATTACTCAGCCATAAAGAGAAACGAAATTGAGGTATTTGTAGTGAGGTGGATGGACCTAGAGTCTGTCATACAGAGTGAAGTAAGTAAGAAAGTGAAAAACAAATACCGTATGCTAACACATATATATGGAACTTTAAAAAAATAAAAATAAATAGTTCTTAAGAACCTAGGGGCAGGACAGGAATAAAGACGCAGATGAAGAGAATGGACTTGAGGACACGGGGAGGGGGAAGGGTAAGCTGGAACGAAGTGAGAGAGTAGCATTGATATATGTACACTACCAAATGTAAAATAGATAGCTAGTGGGAAGCAGCCACATAGCACAGGGAGATCAGCTCCATGCTTTGTATCCACCTAGAGGCATGGGATAGGGAGGGTGGGAGGGAGACGCAAGAGGGAGGAGATATGGGGATATGTATATGTATAGCTGATTCCCTTTGTTATACAGCAGAAACTAACACACCATTGTAAAGCAATTATACTCCAATAAAGATGTTAAAAAAAAAACAGGGAAATGATTTTTACTCTACTTTTAAAAAATTATAATGCAATATATATTATTCCAAAATGATAATTCTTCCCCCATGACTACCTACCTAAATTGATTTGAAATGAATGGTAAAAGAAATGTAAAGGTCTTTTTTTTTTTCAGAACATTAGAGAGATGCAGCTCTTCTAGCTAGAGTAAATGATTACAAATTAATAGTGTCAATCAAGGATGGGATTTCCATCTCCTGATTAAATCTATACAAAAGATCTTCAAACACACAGTTCAGCTGCCACCAAGTGACAAATCAATCAAGAAAGACAAGTGAGGGATTAGGCTGTAGGCAAAAGACAATGGTTTCTTGGTGGCATTTTCCCTCTCATTTAAAGGCTTGTTTTTAATCAGAAAATGGGGGTGACCGTTTATTGCATTTACTTGTATTTAAACATTAAAAGGTTTCAATATGAGCATTCTGTACCCTACTAACTTTGAAAGAACAAAGGAAAATGCTTCAGTGGCTTTTAAATATGTTTGCCTAAGAAAAAATATATTTTAGGTCTACTGGGAAGCATTCAATAAGTGTGGGTGGGTCAAATTTGCTTTAAAGCAAAAAAACCAAAACAGAAACTACACATCACTTAATTAAACAACAAAATGTTTTTATGTTTTCAAGATTTTTTCACATTTTCTAGACTGATTTACAGTCTTATCAAGCTGGTTGTCATGTCCAATGGGGTTTGATTTCCATCACTAAAGTCAGAAGACTTCAGGCAGCAAGACAAATGAAATCAGAAATATGCTAGCAGCAATGAATTCATTGCTCAAAGAGAAACTGATTTTAGGAAATTAAGCATGTATTGTTTTGATTCTTAGTAATAAATAGTTTTGAGAAGTCATTACCCCTCAAACATATTTAAGTTTAATAGCATTTATGCTTGAAAATTTTTTGAATATGTATTATGTCAAAAATTCAACCAGTTTTAGTGTAGTGAATTTTATATCTATTACTTATACATCCACTATGTAATCTCAATATTTAATAACTATTTTAAAATAGAATAAATATTTTGAAATCTCATTTTGAGAGTGACTTAAAACTGTCTTCAGAAAAAGATTGCTAATATATCAGTATGCAAAATATTTTTAAAAGTAATTATGAAACTGATAATTCCTATTCAAATTCATGACTGCAAACTAAAATTGCTTTTTAAAAAGGTAGACACTGTGATTTTATGCATAAAATATATTGAGGTCTTAGTCAATATTTATAAAAGTACATTTTAGCACATGTATGAAATAAAAATCTACTAAATAAAAATTAATAAAATTTATCAATTGTATTAATAAATAAAATAATTGATTTTATTGATTATTATTAAAATCATTGATTAATTTTATTAATCTAATAAAAATCACTACTACTAGGAATAGCTAAGAATTGTATTACATATTTACTTATGCTAACTCATATTAACACTTCAACATAAATCATTTTTCACATTTCATATATGAGATGCCTGAGGTGCAATTATTTACATAGTCACACAGCTAATTAGTAACTAATGATAGTTTTTCAAATCATCCATACGTCTATTTTTAACCTTTAAAGAGTTCATAGTGGTTTCTCTAGAAATATGGGAAGTAAGCGATACCTGAGAACACTTGAGGAAATTTAATTGTATTTTTCCTGAGAGTTAGAAAATGACAACAGTAACCTCATGCTATTTTGCAGTCTCTTTCCCACCTACATTTTTTTAATTGGTCTGATCAGAGTGAGATCAGCCAATCCATCCACCACTGACCTATATAACTATTTTCACACTCTTTTTTCCTGTTTTGTATATAATAAGAAATGCATTTTTAAAATCCCAACTATTCATCATTTTTCAGTGTCACTATTTTGGTACTCTTAATATTTTTCTCCTAGAGTAATCACTAGGAAGTAGCACTAATGTGAACTTCCAGGTTTTATACACCTAGAATACATATAAATCTTGAATACGTGTGTGTGTGTGTATGCACTTGTGTTTTTGCACATAGGTTTTGAAAAAGTGGGTGTGGATTTTCCACAGAATAACTACCCTGCTAATCAACATTTTAATTTATTTCAATTTTATTCACATATTTTATTTAAAACTCTAAACAATTTATTTTTATATAGAATGTCCTCACTACTAACTCTACCAGGGACTTATACTTCATGTGAAGATGGATCTTAACCTACAGATTTTGTGATTCCACCATACCCAACCTATCAGTAATGGACACAGAGCAGGGACAGATATTAGCTTATTATTAAATTACCAATTAGCCTTTAAAAAAACCTTGTAGTCAAAATAGTTTTGCCCTCTGTACCAATTCCTTTACACCAATAATTTTCCATGTCTTGAATTAAATAGCTTTGTAAATCTAATGGGCTTTTATATGCACCATATATTATACAGAAAAAATATTTTCACTCAACTATTTTGTTTTAAAAAATAAGCATTAAAAGGGATCACTCAGGATCTAAATTAGGCTATTGTGGTAGGTTTTATGGTTGTGAAATATTCCCTTCCTTTTCTTTTAATTACATGCATCATCTCATTGATGTCAAACCTGGCCACAAAATGTGGTCTGTGTCCATATGCCAAGTCTGAGCAGAAACTTTCAGATCTGTTGCTTAGTTCCTATAAGTTCTATTTTCTCTGAGCTATGACACATATAATGCCTCAGACAGGGGCTATTCTTTAGTTTCAGCATCCAAATGGCGAAATGCTATAGGAAGAGCTTTTTTGTTGGAAGCCCTTGAGGTTTGTGGTTGTTTGTGACCATATGACCCTAGCATAAACTGACTGATACAGTAAAAAGAGACAACATTTTATCTGAGTCCTTATTTTCCCTAGTTCCATGAATTTTACATTGTCTTAATAAAATAGCGTTTGGTTACATTCACTCAGCCTAAACAATTAGGGCCTAAAACAATTAGATTAAAAATTTAAGTTATACAAAATCTATAAGCAGCCATAGTTGCATACAGGGCTTAACATTGTGGTTTATATGACAAAGAAGGAACATGAATTATAAGAAATGTCACAAGGCAATGAATGATGCCTTGCAAACTGAGTTCAGAAAAGGGAGAGTCCTAATGGGCTGGAGAGTTGCAAATATTCCTGAACAATGTGGAAAGTCAGCAGGACCTTAACTGATGGTAAATTTTAGATGGGAAGTGGCTAACAAAGTGAAGAAAGGCACAGATATAAGAAAGAGGTATGATCAGGATTAAACCTGAGGGTTCTTTGGGACAGTAGTTGAATATAAGATTGAAAACTTGATCTTTTGGATCCTTGTTTCCTGAAATATTCTACCACAGAATACTATTCAACAGAATAAATGTACCCCATAATTTGGATTCTACGATCAAATTAGGGTGGGAAATCTTGAAGTAATGAAACAATGAACAGTTTTATTCATGCTGAGTTTCTCAAAGAATTTAATATACTGATACACATTGCGAATCTTCAGTATGAGATAAAATTTTTAGTTTTTCCTAAAATTATATGGCCACAAAACAACTCTTTTACATCACATCTCTATTAATAATTGAAACTACACTATTTGAAACTCAACTTAGGAAACGATTGTAGCACAGCTGTAAATACCATACTAAGTAAGGGTAATTAAGTGCTTAATTCTCTACAGTGCAGGATTCCAAACTTTTCAAGTATGAGTATTTTTTAATAACAACATTTCATGAACCCCCATAAAATAGTAACTGTACTAGATGTGTGAGTTAAAGTATTCATTGTTGAGTTGAAATTCCTGGCTTCAAATCCCAATTTACTATTTACTTACAAGACATGTGACTGTACAAATTATTTAACCTCTCTTAATTTCACCTTCTCAGTTACAGACTGAAGATAGCAATTATATGTCTCATTCTTGTGTGTGTTTGTGTGTCAGGGAACATGTGTTTGAGTGGGTGTATGTGTGGGTATGTATGTGTGTGTGAGACAGGAATAAATTGGGTTAATCTATGGAAAGCTGACTGGCACAAAACATTTTGACTGGCTCAAAAATATTAGTGTGGGTTACTGAGAAATATGTGAAGTCCCCAACAGTTAAAAATTGAGTAGTATTTGAAATTTATATTTAATTAACAGCATCATGTACATTTGGAAAATAGTAGTACCTATTTGTGTAGATCTGTATTTAGTGTAACCTCCATATGTGGTGCCTACATGGATTTACAATTCCTTGTAACACTCTGGAGAGTGACTGCTCCTGGCACTGCAGAATGACTGAAGGCTTTTGAAAGAGGAATGACAGAAAGAAATGTGTGTTTAAGAAGATAAATTTTGTGGAAAGAATGTAGAAAGGATCCAGGCTATGAGAGAATGGTGGCAACAAGATCAGTGAAAAGACTACACTATTCCCCAGGCATTGTTGTGCATGTAAGCATTATTTCACTACAAAGTCAATAAATGAATTTCAGGCAAGGATTTTATCATATGCTTTAAAAATGCTCAAATGTTTTCAGCATAAATGGAAAAAATCAAATTAGAGAAAGTTCTATAAAAGAACACAAATGGAGAGAGAGAAGTTATGAGGTGTATGATTCTTGACCTCTGAAGCTAATGCTGAAACTATTCTTCATTGCTACCATTGCAGTCCTGTTATTGCTGGAATCCTGTGGTCATGCTTGGCCCATATCAGGCTAATGACATAAATTTTGACATGGAATGAAAGATGAGGAAAGGTGTATAAGTCCCAGACTGATAAGATCTAGCACAGTTTCCACACTGATCACTTGTATAAACTGCAATCCAAGTCACTGAAATAGTGTTTATATTCAAACAGCAACTTAAACACGGGGTATGTGTAACATACCTGCATTTATTTAGTATTTTCTCAAAGCATCTTCTAAAGCAGATGACTTGGTGCAATACCAACTTTCATTTGGGGATAAAGAAAAGTCTATGGTTGATCTTGTATGCCTTTTTTGCTGAATTAAGCATTGAAATCAGAGAATACGTAGAAATTCAAGGGAATTCATAGTAAATGAGATTTAGATAAATAATGTAAAAATTGTAACAACTTCTCAGAGAAGAGGCAACATAATGGTTACTGTAGTATTGCTAAACCTCAGGTTTGTTGATTATCAGATAAAGCAGTTTTATTTTAATTGCATCTTATTAAGGTAATTTAAACTCCAGGGTATTCTCAGTTGTTGAAAAAGAAAGTAAGAGTGAAGAATAGCATTAGGGAAGAGAGGTCTCTTTGTATTTGCAGACACTTGTTAAACTAATAATCATAAATTTTAAAGAATTAAATTTAAATTATAAAATATTTGGAAGAATTATAATTATATCCTAAATTCTTATTCTGAAAAATAAATACATCTGCTGCCCATATGTTATTTTAATGCATTAAAATTTATTTTATAACATCTTAAATTATTTGTATTATATCAAAATAACAGCCTTTGCTAACAATGCATCACACTGAAGTAAAATATAGGATTTGTTTTAGGGACTCTTGTGTGTGTAAGCCATAAATTTTCTTGAGTTACCTCAGGTTGAAGGACTAGAACTAGGATTTATTGAAAATGAAGGTGTTCTGGAATACAATACAAAGCAAAACTAGAGGCCCATCTTCAATAGATCTCTTCACCATTCATGTACTAATGGTGTTATCTTACAAATGATTTCTCATAAATTTATTCTTCCTCATCAGCCCTTTTCACATATTTGTCCACATTATATTATCAAGTATATTTTCAAGTATTCAGACACATACATATACATACATATGTATATATATATACATTTTGTTTAGAACTAAGTGGGTTTGTAGTATAACATGTGCACATGTAATTCTATCAGCTCAAGAGTAGTTGTGGTAGAGCAAAATTCCCTAAATGGAGTTGTAGTTATTGCATATTCCATAACTGCCATGTATATGATTTTAGCAAGGTGATAAAAAGACAATCTGTTCCTTATTATAAAATACTTCCAATACACCCTGACATTTTAAAACACTTCATTAGAGGATCTTTCTTTCCATTAGAAATGTAGCTGCTAAAAACTAGCATCATATTTTCTTTAGTATTCCCTTTTTATTACGAGAGAAACCCAAGAGACAAATTATTTCATTAAGAAATTTCAGCATAGAGGAGATTGGTTCAAGATGGCGGAATAGAAGGACATGCGCTCACTGCCTCTTGCGAGAGCACCGGAGTCACAACTAACTGCTGAACAATCATGGACAGGAAGACACTGGAACTCACCAAAAAAGATACCCCACAACCAAAGACAAAGGAGAAGCTGCAATGAGATGGTAGGAGGGGTGCAATCACAATAAAATCAAATCCCATAACTGCTAGATGGGTGACTCACAAACTGGAGAACAATGTTACTACAGAAGTCCACCCACTGGAGTGAAGGATCTGAGCCCCACCTCAGGCTTCCCAACATGTAGGTCCAGCAACAGGAGGTGGAATCGCCAGAGAATCAGACTTTGAAGTCTAGCGGGATTTGATTGCAGGACTTTGAGAAGACTGGGGGAAACAGAGACTCCACTCCTGGAAGGTGCACACAAAGTAGTGTGGCCATTGGGACCCAGGGGAAGGAGCAGTGACCCTATAGGAGACTGAACCAGAACTATCTGCTGGTGTTGGGGGGTCTCCTGCAGAGGTGGAGGGGCAGATGTGGCTCACCATGGGGACAAGGACAGTGGCAGCAGAAGTTCTGGGAAGCACTCCTTGGCATGAGCCCTCCCAGAGTCCACCATTAGGCCCACCAGAGAGCCTGTAGCCTCCAGTGCTGGGTTGTCTCAGGCCAAACAACCAACAGGGAGGGAACTCAGCCCCACCCATCAGCAGATTAACGTTTTACTGAGCTCTGCCCACCAGAACAATACCCAGCTCTACCCACCACCAGTCCCTCCCATCAGGGAGCTGCACAAGCCTCTTAGATAGCCTCATCCACCAAACAGCAGACAGCAGAAGCAAGGAGAACTACAATCCTGCAGCCTGTGGAATGAGAACCACATTCACAGAAAGACAAGATGAAAAGGCAGAGAGCTATGTACCAGATGAAGGAACAAGATAAAATCCCAGAAAAACAACTAAATGAAGTGGAGATAGGCAACCTTCCAGAAAAAGAATTTAGAATAATGATAGTGAAGATGATCCAGGACCTCGGAAAAAGAATGGAGGCAAAGTTCGAGAAGACACAAGAAATGTTTAACAAAGAAAGAACAGATGTTGGTTCTTTCATTTTTAGCTCTAGAAACAGGAAGAACTCTCAGAATATCAAATATGGTTTCTTTAACTCTGGGCATAAAGAAATAGAAAAAGAGTCCTGTAAGCCTTTTTCATAAGGTGCTCTAATACTTTTAAACTAGTAACAACCTACAAATGTTAAAAAAAAAAACAAAAAAACTCGTTTGACTTCTTCCTAACCTATTAAATTCACACACAAAAAGCTAAATGACCATAATCATCAGCTAAAGAATGGCAAGGTAGCAAGCAGCAGTTCATTAAATGCTATTTTGATATATTGCTTTAATGAGCTTCATTCAAAAATAGTTATGCATCACCTGTTTTGTTCCAGACACTGAGCCTAGCATTTGGTGTATGTTATCATTTTCAAGTCTCACAACAACCTTTGAGGTAGTTAGTTTTCTCATTCATAGATGAGGAAACTAAGACTCAGGCATGTCTCACTTGCCAATATCATGAACTGGTTGGTGTGTGGAGCCACGATTCAATGTAGAGCCTATCGCCAAAGCTGGTTAGCTCTCCCCATCATAACTTATTATTCCTAAGTAAAGCTCGTAGAGATAGTGAGGAATTTATAAACTTAAGGGCTTTGTCCTAATTTGTAGGCATTTACTATGTACTTAAGAAGTAAGAAGAGGTGCTCAAAATAACAAACCAGTATATCTCACATGAAAAACCACAGTAGGAAATATGTGCTCTGAATCTAAAGACCAGAGATAGATGTTTAAGGTGGTTTAAGGGAAGTTTAATGAATAAAATTATTGTTTCTTTTTATTTTCTTTTTGCCCAAGTCTACACATCAAATTAAAATGTTCGTGGCTTTCAGGAAGTACTGTTTATAGATCTTATTGTTAAGAGTTGATTGACTTTAATTGCCTAATAAAAAGAACCAGGTAATCCTAGCAGCTGTAAGATCATTCCATGGACATTTGCTTTTTACTGAGAAATCTTCTCTCTGCTCCATCCTGTACTCCACACACATAGGAAATATATGTTGCATAACATATAATAAGTATGCAACAACTCTCACAGTAGTGCAGACTCTGGGAAATTCTGAGAATTGAGGGGAGGCTGAAAGAGAAGGAAATTCCACTGTCAATCATTCTTTAAAAACAGGGAATGGAAGGTCAGATAATGGTACTTAACAACTCCTGTGTCTTTCAGAGCCTTTTTAAAAATGCACAGCAATTTTTTTCCAGTATCATATAAATGCTAGTCCTCATGAGGAATCAGAGAAAGATGGGCCTGTGGACTTCAGAAAGTGTGGTAGGGAATATTAGTGCAGCATGTTATACTGTTATTGCACAATATTCTATGTGTGAATTGCTTGTTTTGATTTCTTTGTCTTCTGTAAATACTTGACTCAACCGAGCTCTGTGGAATTAAGATTGGTTCTTGTGGATACAGGGTCTAGAGCTTTATAGAGGAAGTAATACTCTCATCACCAGTCCCCACACAAGACAACAAGGTGTTGCAGTGGCAATTGCAAGAGGTTCCCCAGGAGAGGGTGGCTTGAAATTAAAGTTAGTTTTGAAATTTCAACAACCAATTCCAATAGGGAGTTCTCCTTTCACTGGCAAATTTAGGAACACTTTTGTCAAGGAAGGTAGCAGTGTCTTTACTCTTAAAAATGACCAGTGTTTTCTGGAAGATCAGAGTTTCACAAAATTAATTTTTTTTGGATATGCTTTTTATCAAAGTCAATTCCAAATTTTCATTAATAAAGGAGACATATTATGCAATATTTTCAGTGTTGTATTATAATAAAAGTAAATTATTTTTTTGAAAAAAATGATTATCATTGCAGTGCTTTTTCTTTAAAAGATAATACTTTAAAGTATTTTTTAAAAGCCTAGAGATGATAACCTTGCACACAGACCTTCTTTTTTAAATCAGATTTTAAATGGAGTTATCTAAAATGAATATGTGGCTCATTCAATGTCACTCCAGGGTCGAGAAATGTCAAAGAAATTTATTTGCTCAATAGGGGTCTCCCTAAAGTTTTTGGTATCAAAGTAAGATACTTAGTGAGCTCCTGGTCTATGGAATTTACTTCCAAGTTTTGTTATGCAGATTTAGATTTCCTCTGAAGCAGCAGCTGGAGGTTTTGCTTTTGCAGATAAGGAAACTAGACAGACCTGACTTTGGAAGTAGCTATTGACTTTCTGTATCCTAGGCAGTTTCATATTGATCTTGAGGCAACTCAATTACCCACACCTGGAAGAGGCAATGAATTTGAATAGTGTTCTGGCTTTTTTTATACGTCTTTTTTCCCCTTTTGTGAAGGGCAATTACTTACATGTTGCAAAATGAACCAGCAAGGGGATACTCTTGTTCTCTTCAGAAAAGAATCTTTAAGATAAAGCATTCACTAGTCCAGTGTGGAGATTATTTATGAATACTTATTCTATTTAACTTTCATAGCCTAGGTGATTAAAGCATTTTCATTTTTTTAAAGAATTCTAGACTATTTAAATGTTAAACCTCAAATAATTGAGATTTTAAGGAGAAATCAAGGTCTCTTTTTCCAAAATTAATAAGAAAAACATTATATCCAGAGGAGAGGGGAGACATATTGCGACTCCACTAGATACTATCAATGTGATGGCTGCTAAATTACTTGACACTATGATTCAAGTAACTCCAGGGCTCCTGGAATAAATGTGGATAACTACCACAAAATCTCATAGGGGTTGTTATGAAGAGTAAATTATATAATATATACAATTGCCTTATCCCAGTGCCTGGGATAAATTAAATGATCAAACATGTAATTTACAAGTTCAACTCCATTATTTAACAGGTAAGGTGAGGCACAGAAATGTTATATTACTTAATTAAGGTAACAAAACTAATAAAACAGCAAAACTGGGATTAAGAGTACTACTTCTAGCATTTTGAAATTTATCTTTTTAAATAGAAGTATGTTTAGTTCTCATATTCATGTCTCTAGATACTTTTCAAGTTAAGTGCCATGCATATTTACTGAGCCCCTTTTCTGTTCAAAGCATTGACTTAAATGCTGTGGGAGATATATTCATAAATCAGCATTCTCATGGAGCTTATCATTTAATAGAAAAATATAAGACGAGGATTATAAAATAGGCACAACAGGAAAGATCACTTCCAGTTAAAGGCAGTTGGAAAAGTTTCCCTACGTGAATTGTTACTGAGATGTATTTTAAAAATGGGTTTATCATCTCCTTGACAAAAGCTTATTATAACTTATTGGGCTACTTGAACTTCCCCCTAAGAATAGGTTACTCTTAAACTGCTATGCTTCCACTCATGCTATCCCTTATGCCTTTCTCTTGCTGCCATAAATATTTTATTTCATGCTGAAGATATAATCACTCAAGAGTTTCAGTGTTTAAAAGCTACAATCACACCATGCTTTAAAAATATTAAAAACTAATAATAAAATTGCATGGTTTCAGAAGTTTTTCTAGTCTTTTGTTTGATTATATTTATTTTTGCACCACTATCATAAAATCCATAACCTTTCCTTTATCTCTAATTATTGCTCTTTATATATGAATAATTCCATATTTCATTTAAAAATAATTTTTAAAAATAGAAGCCTTGTCATAGTGTTTAACTTTTTTGTTTTGTGTTTGTTTTTTTTTTTTAAATTTAAGTATAGTTCATTTACAATGTGCTAGTTTCAAGTGTACAGCAAAGTGATTCAGTTACATATATGTGTATATTCTTTTTCAGGTTCTTTTCCATTATAGGTTATCACAATATACTGAGTATAGTTTCCTGTGCTATACAGTAAGTCCTTGTTGTTTACCTATTTTATATATAGTAGTGTGTATATGTTAATCCCAAACTTCTAATTTATCTTTTTAATTGTTGTTTACATCTTAGTTCAGCTTTAACCATCTGTCCGTATCACCCTACTCTTCATAGTTGGTAGGGACACATCTGAGGAGTTCTCTCAGCCCTTTGGGTCATGGTTCTTGTCACACTGAATGGCCATGATATGTATTCCCATGTTCTTTCTGTGAGAAAGTGAGCTCTTGAAAGGCTGAATCTGAGTCCTTTACCACTGACATGCAATAAATATTTTCTGAATGGATCAATCAAATGGACCTCTTTTACAAGAAGGAGAATTTACCCTCTATAGTTGGAGTCCAAAGGAGATTTTTAAAAAATCAGGAGTAAACAAGAAAACAATTTATATATTATTTTGAGAAAGACCATAGAAAAATACATAGAGTAGGGATTGTCCTGAGGCAGGGGAAAAAAGAAGGCCAAAAAATATGAAGGAATTTAAGGTGCTAGTAAGAAGCACATTAAAATGGCTTGCTTTAATTTTCTCGTTAATCATAATATTCCTGTTTGTTCAATATACTCAGGTGAATAATATTGTTTGAGTGTTTTTTACCATGAGTGTTTTTTATAAATATTAAAGCAAAAGCTGAGTAAAAATTATGAAGAGAAAAAGTTTAAAAAATAAAACTCACTTTAAAAGGAAATTGCTAAAGAAGCTTTGGATAAAAGCTATGATGCCCTCTGGTGTGCATACATTTTAAAGCTAGTCTAATACATAATTTTCATACGTATCTTCTAAGCACTCTTTGCTATAAACATTCCATTAGTAAGTGCAAAAATTCACAACATATTTAATTTCAGAAGACCTTTAAGTAACATAGAGATACTTAATGAATTTTTTAAATATATATGCAAATCAGCCCACTCTTTTTGTTTGTGAATGCGGGTAGAAATTTCTGACTAAAATGCGGAAGCCTTAAATTCTCCATAAGCTTGTCTGCAACTCATCATAGGATTATGAATAAACATGACTGGTGAAGTATGCAGATTTCCTAATAGAAAAGCCATGAATGTTTTAACACCCAGGGGTCCAAATTATAATAAAGGGATAGCACCTGTCACTGGAGGCAAACTACAAGATCACCTTTGCAATCCCTGGAGCAATTAAATCACCAACAATTTAGTCTTCTTCTGGCAAGTAGAGTCTCCAAAGACACCCATGTACTTATATATCTCAGAGGGCCACGGCAGGACAGCTGCCTTGTATTACACTTATTCACTTTTTAAGCACTATTTTCCAAATATCTTATCAAAGTTTTTTTCAAAGAAGCTTAGGGTGATTTCCTATATTTTATTAAATTGTGAGAGGAGAGATTGCATGTTCCCTTCTAATCATTACTGTTCATCGCTAATATGGTATGACCTTTCTATTTCAATAAAATATCACTCTATGTAGTATGTATGCAGATGTAGTTTTTGCATTACTGTTTTTGTAAAAATATCTCAATTCATTTATCTAATGCTAAGCTGTAACAGGAAAAATACAGAGAAAGATTATACTGAATGCTTTAGAGGAACTATGCAGTGTTTACTGGTTATGTTTATGCATCTGAGAAAGTGCATAAAGCATGGTCATGCTTCCAGCCCCATTCTGAGAGATTGCTCATGCAGAGCCTCCTGTGTTTCCAACATCAATATGCCCCCCACTCGGACCACAACTTCTGACTCTAGGGATGCATGGTGCAGGAGGAGCTCCCTGTGATGCAGGCTGGTGCCCGGGTAAATAATGGAAGAAACAGAAGTTAAAGATATAAGAATCCAGAAGTCAGCAGGGACCTGAGGGAGAAAAGAGGAGATGCAGTAAGGCAAAGACACATGTAGCTTAAACATCTCAATGGGGGGCACTGTAGTAAAGAGGGGAAGTCCCTTCTTCGGAAGACAATCTCTACAGTTGCAGTAGGCAGCCGAGCTTCTACTGTTCCATTCAGAGCAACTTCTACTCTGAGTCCTAGCTGGGTGGCAATGCAGATAGTTTTCTGTCCTTAACTGAAGTTACCTTAGCAACTATCCATTCTTTATAGCCTAAAATGTCTCATTTGAATACTGCACTGTACTCTAGTGACTTTGCTATTTGCACATCATATGTCTAATAGTGTCATTTCCAAAGATGGTCCATTACAATGAAGGAGAAATAAGAAGAGTTAAGAGACAAGGAAATTATTTCACAGAGTTTGATACTGAGAAGATAAAATTTTAAAACCTGCAGTGCTGCTAACCTTACTGGATAAATGATGGAAGTAAAGACTAGCAATCAGGAATTAGTCCATATATTCCATAAAAAAAAAACCTTTAAGCTCCTCTTATAACCAAGCTCTTTGTATTAGCTACTGGAAATTGAAACATTATATGATGATATTCTACATTAAAAAATACACATATTAGTAGAACAAGACATAGAAGAATATAACTGTAAAAATTATTAGTGAATATAACAAAGGCATAACAGAAAAAGATCTTGAGGTCAAATTTGAAAAAGTAAAGCTGTGGGTGCAGAAGTATAAGAAGAATATAAGAATATGCCTTTCAAATAACCTGAGAAAGCAGTCTGCCAAGTTCCCATATACAAAAAGGGAAAGAAATAATTATATAATTGTATATATAATATGTTAATAATTATATATATTTTTTAATTTTGGCCAAATCTGTGTAGGCATTTATCTTCCTAAAAATATAGACAAACAGGCACAAATTCCTCTGGCTATTACCTTGTTAACTATTACCATACAAGACAGCCGCACTGCATTAACATTAAAGAATGCCAATCTTCAAGAAAATTAGCTAAAATGTAAAGAAAGAGACCTATTGACAAGAAAAAAAAGAGTTGAGTAGTATTTTAAATTCACATGAACTCTTCTCTCATTTAATTGTAATTTGGTGTGCAAGGCACTTCATTAATCGTCAACTGCTAATGTAGTGAATGTTCTCATATTCTGCATTTTATATAGTAATTCCCATTTTTAAAAAAATGGAAGCTTTTTTATACTAAGTTGTGAGAGGCTAGTGATTTTAAATAATTGCTCCATTTAAAAATTATCATTTAAAAGGAGAATAAAGCCTTTATTTAGAAAAAGAAAAACATTATGCGGTGTGTATGAACGTGTGTGTGTTTGTGTTTATGCAGCAATAAAAGTTTCACATTCAGTCACAGATTAGTAAGAAATGAAAGATTTTGTTACCTAGAAATAGTAGTTATGTTGAAAATATTTAGCCATTGTGTTTGTAAAACTTAAAGACACACCTTGTCATGTATGTTACCAATTGTCCAGTCAGAATGAGAAGTGTTGTTATATATATCAACTATACTGTTGTTTAAAAAAAAGGCTATTTAGAGTCTAATTTCCTAGGTTTCTGGGTCATTATAAATTCCTAAGGTTTCTACAAAAATTTCTTATTTCTGGTCTCTACTTCGGATGTATTGAACAAAACTTTTCTGAGAAGTGATTGTGATTTTGTATTTGTAATAATTTTCCCAGGTAAGTCTTAAGCTCAGATAAATTTAGGAAACATTTTTCTAAGGAACAGCAATACATAATGATTACTTTTATTGTTGTTTCTTTGGTTGCTAATAATTAGAAAGGTTTTGGATGAGAAGGGGAATGTGCGTTAACTCATTGCTTCTGAAATCAGCCTGCTCATCTGGTAACTTTTTAAAACACAGATTTTAGGACCTTGCTGCTGATGTATTTGCTTAAGAAACTTTAGGGATCTTCACTTTTTAAAAGCTTCCTAGATAAAAATTTTGTTAGCATTATCTGGTGACCTTCACCCACTCTGAGGTTCTTTTGGAGAGCTGAAGGGGAAAAAAAATACTCTGGTAAACAAATAACTAAATTTGCATTGCTTAGATCCCTAAGAGTTTTTAATTTATTCTCATCTTTTTTTTTTTTTTTTTTTTTTTTTGCGGGCCTCTCACTGCTGTGGCTTCTCCCCTTGCGGGCTCCGGATGCGCAGGCCCAGCGGCCACGGCTCACTGGCCCAGCCGCTCCGCGGCACGTGGGATCCGCCAGGACCGGGGCATGAACCCACGCCCCCCACATCAGCAGGCGGACTCCCAACCACTGTGCCACCAGGGAAGCCCAAAAATGTTGTTACTATTTTGATAATTATTATGCAATAATCATAAAAGCCAAATCAAACTATTTTAAATTTATTTATAAGCATTTTTCTTAATATAAAATTTCTTCTTATATAAAATCTGGTTTGCAATATAAATGATGTGGGAATTTTTATTTTTACTTCAATTGCCAGATTAGAGAGCTCCTTTTTTTTCTTTCACTTTCTAGTGTTTTACATAATATCGATAAAGAATTCTTCATTTTAAAACATTATAAAAGTATTTGCTATAACAGACTCGGTTGAGAAAAATATATATATTTTAAGCTATCTTATAAGAGAGAAAGTACTTGATTCAGATATTAATTCTGAAATATCACTGATAAAATTGATATTCCAATAATGAAAAACTGATATTTTTAATGAAAAGTTTTACATAATTTTGTGTTTTAATTGTTTTAATTGTATTAGCTACCATTAGTTCTAAGCATGTAAAAACTCGTAAAGTATAAACTATTATTTTGATATTTTATTTGATGCTGTGGATACCAGAGAATTGAGTAGGTCATGGTCCTTTCCCTTAAGTCAAAAAGATTGTAACATTGTAGCAGAAAACATTTAAATTATGTAATATTTTTCATTCATTGTTCATTTATACTAGGTGCTAGAAATACAAAAATGAGAAAACAATATCTGCCCATGGAAAAGGTAGATTCTCAGGAAGGAACAATTACTAGTACTTAGAAGGTGTAGAGTTTTATCAAGATTTTTTAGGACAGTTACATAATTATTCATATATAATAAGAATATGCATTTATGTTAAGTATGATAAGAAATATTAGAAATGATAGATATTGATATGTGAGTTGAAATATGGGATATATATAAAATAAAGAATATTATATATATATATGAATATATACATGGTATATATAAACATGAAAGACAGATACTTCTGGGAGATTTTTGGCATGTTTCATGAATGAGATGGCATTTGATTTGGGACTTAGAGGACAGACAGTATTCTTATAAACCTAAGTAAAAGAAAGAGATCTTCCAAAAAGAAGAAATAGAGTAATCAAAGCAATGAAGGTGAGGAGAAAAAAATGGGTCAAATTTGGGGCAAGGTGATCAGTTCAACTTTGTGTCAAGTCTCAAGTTATACAGTATGGAGTCAGGATAGAGCTGATTAAAGGTACTTCCTGAAACAAATTTGCACTTCATTCAATATGGAATGGCAATTCTTAAAGCTTCTGGGACAGCATTTAGTAGGACGGGTTACAGGCTGAGAGAAACCAGAGATAGAGAAATAATTATGAAACAAGATACACAATGGATTAATTTAGTGATGAAAAAAGAACAGAGAAGCACTGATGGATGGAAGAGAACTGTGCTGATAGAATCCCCCAAGTACAGTACTGCATAATGGCTAAAACCACCTCAGAGGAAGATAGGCTGGCATTCAAGTCCTTGCTTTTCATTTATTCTCCATGTGAACTTTAAATTTCATTTTTCTCATCTGAGACCAAGAACTAGTAAAGAAACCTACCTCATAGACTTGGGAGAATGAAATGAGATGTGTGAAAAGTGCCTGGTACAATGTCATTTAGAGGGTGGCAGTGAAAATTGTAGTAGAGTACCTGATGCCAGATTAATTGAATGGGACAGGCAAAAGAAAGAATAAACTGAATGTGATTGAGGTTTCTATTCTGTGAATGAGTTATTAACAGAAACAGAAAAACCTGGAAGAGAAAGAGGGTGATAAAGCATAGAGTTAACCAGAGAACTAAAAATCTACACCTATTCTTCAGATATCATGCATTATTAGTTCTTACTATTTATCAACTATCTTTATTGCACTTTGCTAATTTTTCCTAATTAAATTATTTTATTCTATGACACAACTGTTTTTATTAAAACCTTCTGATATTTTATCCCACTTTTGCTACCATAAAGAGCAGTTGCCTTGCTTCTGTCCCCACAGGTTTCCTTATCATTCGTTGCCTTCTGCTCTATTGATTAAATGACTTTTTGTGAATTTGTATTCAATCCAACACCTCCTTTTCTAAAAGGTAAGGCCTAGACAAAAGATGCAGTTTCCAGGGCCAAATAGATTGTGGCACAGCTGATGCTTTGTTCAAAATCTATGCTGATTGCAATAACTGGATCCATCATGTAGCCATCTGCATTGATTGGTAAGACTGCTGACAAGTTGAATTGACTGTCATTTTGCATTGAAACCATTGCCAAAACCTCTATGATAAAAATCAACTTTCTTTTAAATAGAGGGCAAAAGGAAAATAAAAACAAATCAGGGAAGAAAAAGGATAATAACTATGAACAAGAAAAATAATGTCACTGTTTTACCAACATTACTATGTCCACTACACACACTTTCATTTCTGAGTCTATGGCACCGTTCAAGGAACTTGAATAAAATATATTTAAAATGAGAGTTTTGAAAATATAGGGATATATAAAAATTAATAATAATGAAAGGTATTTAGAAACATAGAGTTCTACAGAAAATGTAGAGTGAAATATATACAGATAAGACTTGTTAATTATGAAACCTAAAATGTTTAATAAAATTGTTGAAGAAAATATTGCAGCTGTGCTTGTGTCTTTTTGCTTACAAATATTAAACTCATGTTCTACCTAAAAACATGTATAAATATGTCTCAATTTTAATATCCAAAAAATAACTTTTCTCTATGATAAGACTGTGAAGTTGAAAACTAAATTTTCAGAAAACTTGGGTTTAACAATACAAATTATTTTCTTTGATTTTATTAACCCATCTCTATTCATTAAAGTAAATAATTAAAATACTAAATCTTTCACTTATTTATTTCTAAAAAAATTTTCACTGTTTTGATTGACTTGTCAGCAACATTTTAGCAAATAGATGGAATAAATTAACTATATATTTAAATCTTCTGCATGTTTCAGATATCAGTGTCAAAAACTCTATGTTTGAAAACTATCCAAAGTCATTTAATCATCAATATTTTAACTGAAAGGAAATGAAAACCATAAATGCTATTACTATAATCATAACTGAGAAATAGAAAACATTATTCCTAGCTTATACATTTTATTAAATTTGAAAAATTGAAACACTCAACATACAAAAACTTAGTGGAAATGAGTAAAATAAAATGTTGGTATACAATACTAATATTTAATTATTGATTTCTATTTAAATTTGTGTATATTTTCCTTTTCTATTTTTCTTATGGAGCTAGATTTAGTGAATAAGTTAAAAATTAAATCTTAAAGAAATTTTCAATTAAAACCAATTTGGGTTGTTTTGTAGAGATCTTTGTATTCATTTAGATCTTTGTATTAATTTAATCCCTTAAATGTCAACTTTTTCTAGATTAAATCTATTACTTATAACATTTACTTTTAGTTAATATTTAAATCTTAAACTTTAAAGGAAAACACACTCAAACATTTATATTTCCAGTTATAGATTACATATGACTGTCTCTAAAGGTGAATTTACTTTATTTAAAAATCATCATGAAACATAGAAATAAGTATTATAAGACGGCTTCCTCATTGTTGCTAAAACTGACAGAGAAGGTCCAACTTCTACATTCATTTATTCTTTCATGTGATCTGTTATGAAAAAAGAACGTGAAATGCTCTAATTTATATTCTTCTGATGAACATGTATTACTCTGAAGTCTAATGAATAGATAAAACATCTTTTTTTAATTAATATTTATTAAAATAATATTCTCTACACTCACTAATTAGGGCGCAATTTTATGACAGAAAGAAAACAGGACAAATTTCAAAACCCTAAGAAACTGAAATAATTCACATGATATAAGCCTTATAGTTGTCAGATCAATAATATTCATATCTGTTCTTTATTAGATAAATAAATTTTTTAAAAAATATAACATAAACTGAAAATAGTTATTTAAAGCTAAAATAAATACACAAATCTTTATCAAATTCCATGTTAAATTCATAATTTGATTTTAGTGATTTGCTGAAAAGTCATTATTTACATTAAAGGCTCTATTCCTTTCCTTTAAATATATTTTTAGAAAAATGTGATATCAAACCATCAAAAATGGTTTACATCCTCCAAATTCTCTCCCCATTCCTCTCTCTCTCTCACACACACACAAACACACATATCACACACCACACACAAATACACACATGCATACACACATACATAACTTTAACTGGGCAAAATAGATAAGTGTAATTATTAAAGTTAAAGCAAGTCATTGTCATTCAGTTATGCTATGTAATTACAAAGATTGTTATCAATAATCATACACAGGAGATAAATATTGTGATAAATAAAAGTAGCTACAGACACACAAATATACATATAGATAGATGATCATTGATAGATAAATTATTGATGATAGAAAGATGATAGCAAGATAGCTATACAGATAATAGAAAGGATTTTTACATAGATTTTTAAACTATTTGCTTGTTTTTAACTTATGAGAGTTTAATTTTCTTTAAAAATTAATTCCACCTCAAATATTTCTCATTTCAGTTTCTGTTTTGGGAGAGAAAAGTACATTCTTTTTCTTTTCTAAATAAACTGACAAAGCAATACACGATTATGGAAAAATGTACACAGGGAATTAGTTCAGGTTTCTTCATAGCAGGAAATTGGTGCCCTCTGCTGTCTATTTGTAGATTATTTTAGACTGTATTTTCCTGCTATCTCTGAAAATAATAGAACTGTAAAATTCCAGTCTTGTATCATGGAATGGCATGATATTATATATATGATATATAAGTAATACATAATATTTAATTTATAGAACTGATAACTTTTTCAATAACAAGACTTGGTACTTATGAATGTGAGAAGAACAAGCTGAGGAGTTGGATGGAGAGGTTGTTAATTGTCTGTTGTTATTTACACAACAGTAAGCAAAAAAAGATGCAAGCACAAAGCTTTTAAATGAATGAAAAAGCAAAAGTTGAGTTTTAAATGAGTATTAAATTAATTTTTAAAATAATTCTTAATTTTTTGCTCTGATCAGCACTTAAGTATCACATAGCACAAAGAGTATTCTTTTTTACTGAGTAGTTTATCAAAATAAGAAAAGAAATATTATCAGAGCTAACATAATTTTTAAAATATTTTTCCTGATTCTTTCCCCACCTGCATAAAAATACTTTTAATAAAGCATTGTGAATGTTATGCAATAGGTTGTAAACATAATGAAAACATTTTTCTCATCATCTAATTTTCAGATTTTACAGTTTACTCCTAGGTTTTCTATTTCCTTCAAATTATATTATAAAGTAGGAAATATAATAAGTCATTATATAAAAAAAACATATTTACAGAAAAATTATAGAAAGTATTTGAGTACATTTAAAACAATTTTCTCCTAATTATAATTTTTTGTGTATTAATATATTCATTCAATAATTCTTTAATATCTATCTATAAGCCAATCACTCAGCTAAACCTAAACAAAACCATGAGTTAAGTAAGTATATTGGTTTCAATGAGCAGTTATTACTATCATATAGTTTATTTATACTACTTAAATGTCACCAGCCATTATATGTAAAAGATCAGAATATATTTTTTAATAAGGGTCATTCCAAAATTTTTATTTTTTTATCCCCTAAATTACCTCCAATCCATGTCAAAACTCACTAAAGACATATAGATAAATAGATATCTGTGTGTATGTTTACATGTATAGATAGATAGATAGATAGATAGATATCAACTTAAATGAACACTTGCACAAATCCCAGTCAAGTATTCCCCAAAGTCATCATAGATGACTACCTCAGTGTCTCATGAGTCTGTCAAACCCGAAATAGTCCAAACCACATTTATTTTGATATCCCAACACACAGGCATATATATATATATATAGAGAGAGAGAGAGAGAGAGAGAGAAAGAGAGAGAGAGAGAGAGAGAGAGAGAGAGAGAGACGAAGAAGTTATTTTTTAATATAACTTTCTGGCAGAATTATACACATTACCTTGTAATAACCTATAATGAAGTATAATCTGCAAAAACACTCACTATGCTGTACACCTGAAACTAACACAATATTTAAATAAAATATACTTCAATTTAAAAAAAAACAGAAATTAAAAATAAGAGATAATATATTAGCATAGTATTAGTCCACAGAATTAAATAATAAGAATCTTCTTCCACTGTTACATTTATGTACAAATTATAAAGAAATATTCTCTTCCCGCTATTGATAAAAAATAATTTGACGCACTTTCTAATAATTAAAAATAACAGATGATATCTTTGATAATTTATTCATTTTTGAGGTTTTTCTAAGACATTTTTCTCCAAATTAAGTAAAACTATGTTTCAAACATGACCATACCCAACTCTCTTCCTTTTTATATGTACAAAGAAAGATGTCCTCAGTACCACTGCCCATTTATTTTGATGTATCTTTAGGTACATTAGACCCACTAACCTGCTTTGATGCAGTGAATAATTCATATAAGAACTATGGACTCTGAAATAAGTGGCTTTTTAAATTTGTTATACACCTTTTTATTGGTTCTTATTAATACTCTGTTCCTTGAACATTAATCATGAAAAAAAACAGAAAAAAGGGAGAATTATATTTTACATTTCTAATGAATTATTTCATTAAAACAAAGTAAGTATCCTTTAAGGAAATATTGTCTTAATGTAACAGCTCATGCATATAATTATTACTTTCTATGGAAGTAGGAGCTAGAAGTAGAACACTATTCCAATTGCTGTTCTTTCACATATTTTCACTTTTTTCAAAAGTCAATATATAATGGCTTAAAGTGCATTAGTTTTCATATAGGAAAGGAATAATAAATTTTGCTTAATATGTCTATTCAAGAATCTCATACATGCACTATTATTTCTAAATATGATTGACATTTAAGTAACTACTTTAGTTTTCCCTCTCAAGTCTTACCTTTGACCAGTCTTCTGATCTTCAACAGTCTTGTATTAGTGTCTGGTGGTCAAGATGACTACCTATGCATCCTTATCACTCAAAATGCAAAATGGTGTAATCTAGATAAGAGAGAGAGGCAGTGTCATTGGGAAGCAGAGGATCTCTGTTTAGCTGTTATATACTGTAAATGCAGAAACAAAACAAAGGACTTTTGAATAACTGTCAATACAAACTGTCTCAGCATGGCATCCTAGTGCTCTGGCCTTATCTCCTCACTCACTCCCTCCACCCTCAACTACATTATCATTGTCCTGAAATTAAATAACTGTCCTTAGAAAGCCAACTACAGATCACACATTTGGAGAGCTATGGTAAATTTTATATACAACTTTGACATCCATAGCAATATAGTGATGTTATTATAGCTTGGGTCAAGAGTCAGGCTGCCTGCTTTAGAATCTTAGCTCTAATTTTATTTATAGGTAATTCCAGTATCCTCCAGGTTCTAACAGTTACAACTTTTCTTATCTGATACTATATAACTACAATGTTCTAAGACTGGGATATTGAGAAGTGAAAATCACCTCCTCTCTATTATGTCACAATTTGTCCCCAAGTCTCTGGGGTATTACAGTTTGAACCCAGAAACTCATAATCTTCCATGAATACATAACCTTTTTCAGGTCCTAACAGAAATGTTCAGACACATTAGGTCTTCAAACACTTATTCATTACATAATGAAAACATTACAATGTTTCTGGGTCTCTGGCATGCTCTGGTTAAACAATACTAAACAAAACACAATAACAACCCTCCCTGTTGATATAGAACTAGCCCTTGAGAGGTGAAAACCAATGTTAAATAATAATGCTGAAATTAATGTATTTATTCCCTCAGTTTGCTCAATAAATATTTATTCATCTCTTCCAATACATATTTATTTGGATCTTGTTCCACATACCGCTATAGAAATGCAAATAAAACAGAAAATCCCTACTTAGGTGGAGTTCAAATTCTGTTATAAAAGAAGACAGCAATAAACTAACAAATAACAAAGTATTTTAAATGAAAAATAAAGAGTATTTTGAAAGAAAAGAGAATGACAAAGAAAATTTACTCAATGGGGGGAGAAACCAGTCTATTTTTTCCATTAACATTCAGATCATGAATCCCTGCTAACCATTGTTTTTCATTTTATCTCTGTGACTATATTTTTAAAAAGATGCATAGAACTTCCTAGAATTCTATTTGATACCATGGGGAACTGTGTGGGCTATACACAATAAGTGGACATTTGAGTGCAGCACTACTAGCTAGGTAACATGTTGCAAATTCCCACTTTTCCAGTGAAGATTTCTTGTTCTTGTCCTTGTTCTAATGTGTTTTAGGATGAATTGAGACACCTCCACGCGTCCCTCATGTCTAGCTACAGCTCAGCACTCAGACTCAGATTCAAGTCCTCTCTAGGCTATCCCACTTCTCATTCCAAGCTATTTAACTGAACTAAATTTCTAATTTCTTCTTTGGATTTACACTTTTGTTTCCCTAATGCAACTGTGACTCTATCCTTAACAAAAGTTGGTTCTTACTAATAATAAATGAGATTGTCCATGTGACAATAAATCTGAAAAGACTTGTATTCTGTGGTCATGAAATGTCAAATTTTATCTGCATTTGCTGAAGAAGCCAACCCACATTTCATCTCCTTTAATTATTCTCATTTATTCAACATTATCTTCTCCTCCTATCTGGCTCGAAGGTAGAGTCTGTATTCACCAGTTAAATTCCAGACATTCAGTGCGTGACTATCTAGGAGAAGATCTGTGTTCCAACTGCATTTAACACAAAATTCTATTTGATTCTTCATTGCAGTACATTATAATTATTAGGTTCCAAGTTTAAAGGCAGGGATAATTACATCTGCAGTAATAGGTGAGAGATAAGTGCTTTTTAAGTTAATAAATGGATAAATCAATGCACAGAAGAAAATGACTCCCTTCAAAATTACCTGCTCTGTAGTTCAAAATATTATCTGAAATAACTTATTCCACACTGTTAAAATATCCCCACTCCAAAAGTCCTCTCTTGTCATGGCTTACTATTTAGTGTATTTCTGTGCCTTTATCAATAAAGTTTAGCAATAAGTTGAGAGAGTATGAGGATATGCCCCGGCCTGGGGGGTGCAAGCTTAGCTGTCAGAGTTCTGGAGATCCAGAGTGGGACATGAAAGTTGAAAGAGGGTCACAACTGCATTTTGACTTTTAATCAATTGCTCTTACATGACGCCCGCCCTCCCCTGTTCTCTCACCACATAGGAAGGCTGCCTGCTTAAGCTAAATCAGAGAAGATATTTTTTCTATCCGGCCAGTGTGGTTAAGGGAGCAGGCTGCACGGGGGAAATGTGAAAATGTGGAATTCTAACTGGTTTTCAAACAACATTCAACCAATCTGTCTATTTTCGTATCCTCTCCCTTCAGAAATCAATCTCTCTCTCTCTCTCTCTCTCTCCCTATCTATTTATCTATATCTCCTATTGGTTCGGTTTCTGTAGAGAACCCTGATTAATATACTCCTTCTTGCCGGGCCTAGAGAGAGGAACTTGATAGAGATACTCTTGTAGAGCTACCAGTTAGGTAAATGTTATCAAACTAATATAAACACCAAATCCATTGCTTCTGTCTCTTCTTCCTCCTTCCGGGAAATTTCAGGCCATTTTGAACCAAGAGAAATAGACAGTGTTCTTCATTATCTTTTAAAGTATCCAAAATGTAATATTTTTTTATTGTTTAGGTAGATGTAAAATTAATGTTAAAGATGTAAGTATTCAGGTCATGTTGGTATACTATGTCTGTTTCATCATACATATGACTACTATATTAAAAAGCATATTCCAGTTCAGCGCATAGTTCTGACTTATTAACTCCAATACGAAAAGGAAGAAGATTTACAGAATGACATCCCTGTTGATGCTTCCACAAAAAATATAATTTATTTATTTATTTATATTAGTTAAAATGCATCTTATTTCTGGAGAGACTTAACAACAAAGCACATAATAAGGGTCGCTGCTTGTACCATTCCTATATGCCACAGCATGCTAACTGGTCCACTTTTTAATTTTTTTTTTTTTATTTTGGCCATGCCGTGCAGGACTTTTGCAGCATGTGGGACCTTAGTTATTAGTTCTCAGACCAAGGATCGAACCCAGGCCGCCTGCACTGGGAGCATGGAAACTTAACCACTAGACTGCCAGGAAAGTGTCCATAGCATGCTAAGTGAATATTTACATTTTTATAAATTTGTATATTTTATAGTTTTAAGTTACTTCAATTTTAATTCTCCATAGAATTTATTTTTTGCCTAGTTTACCTCAGCTGAATAATTTTACAGCCTACTTAAGAAATTATTTTTTTAATTAGCATTTATAATACTACCTGCAGCCCTATGAATTTCAAAAATGGCAAATCAATTTTTTTGAGAATAACATGTATATGTAGGTTTTCTTGCACAGTTAAATTTCAGATTAAATATTTGAGGTATGAGATATTGTGTTATACTAAGAGAATTTGAAAATTACTAAATTTTAGTTTGTTATTATGTTCAGAGTAACAGCATAATGGTTTCATTCCTGTGTTACAAAACATATTTTCTGAATATGTCAAACATAAAATGAGCCAGTAACAAAGGAAGAAATCAGCAGTAGTTTGGGCTATCGGTCATGGTTCTAGAAACTGCTGGTTCATGAAAAACTAAAATTATCCAATAATATAATTTTATCCATGTCTCTAGTTTTGTTCATAAAATGAATATTGTTTCAGCATTGGTTATGATCATTTGAAACTCAATTCAGATACCAAACAGTGTAAAATTTTACACTGGTAGAATTTGTATTCTTTAAAATAGTAATGATTCTTCTATAGAGGTGACCATACACCTTATTCTGACCATTATTGTTGTAGAATATATCAATAATTTCAATAATTAAGGTTCTTTTAAAATCCATCCTCCACTTTCAAATGTATAACAGGATGAGAAATTGAACTATCTCCTTCGTAAGATATATTTTCAGATGCCCTTTTTCCTTTTTATCCCAATACTTCGTCACATTTTCTTCTATTTTCTAATAGTATCTCTTGAATTTTAGTTTATCCACCATGTGGTTTTAAAATAAAATCTGCCTTAGAATGCCTGTGTTGCTTTTGAAAAATGAGAGCATGGGAGGCTTGTGAGGAGCTCCTATAGGGTCATTTCCCACTTGCCTCTCTATCTCCTCTGGGAGGGCACTTTTCTCTCCCTGCAGGCTCTCATGAGGTATGAGGCTTTCTGCCTCATTCCCTTAAGGTAGTGCTAGCTAAAGGTTATAAAACTGCTTAGCTGCAGCATGCCCATGAGTTTTTCAGTAACAGAGTGTCCTATCATTTGTGTTGCGGTCATCAGGCCCCTTTGTTTTGGTGTTACCCTGTGCATGAGCTTAGGGAGCTGTAATCTTTGGTGGATCTTTTTTTTTTTTTTTTTTTCCTGTCTCAGTAAGTAAAAAACAATCTGAATCTAAAAAATAAAATAAAATCTGCCTTAAGTGATGAAGATATTTTTATTTCAAATTTTCTTTCTATAAATAAATATGTATCTAACAATAAACACATATAGATCCAAACTCATGTGCTAGTGTTTTATGTAATAAAATTAAAAGTTATAATTGAGACGAGAAGCTGTGAGGATTATATTGAAAATCTGGCATTATCAAAACTCTGAAAAAGATTGAAATTGAGAGAAAGCTATAGTGTGATATGGGAAGAGAGGACGTGAAAATTTTGTTCTATTTTATGGATTTGGTAAATACTCACCACATTCATTAGTATATCTGGCTTTGACTTGGGGGTCACCACATATTTCTGGGCTTTGTGTATTAACCCCTTAATCTTTTAAAGTTTGTATGGGCATTTAAAATAATGTATGTAGAGCACTGAGTTCAGTTAGACACCTAATACATACCAACTGTTCTCATTATTTTTGATTAATGAATGCAATCATAATTTAAATTGCTTTTATGCAAATCAAACCCAACTATTTCTATGCTAGTACATATATGTGCAAAATTGAAAGAATATAAAGAACACAGGAATAACCTAGGGCAGCAAGTTTCAAACTTTAACATACAAGGAAAATTAATCTAGGAAGCTATTGAAATGTACATCCCTGGAACCTTATATATAGATTTTGTTCATTATTTCTGAGAAATTTTCTAGGAATTTGCCTTTTGAAGAAGAGGTAAAGTGTTTTTGATGTTGGTAGTATATGGAACAAATTTTGACCAAAAAATACACACTGTGCGTAGTATATTGAAATGTATTCATTATTAATTTAATGTGAATACATAAATTTAATTCAGTTTTTCAAGTTTGAAACTACCTGGAGTTTATTTATATACATATATATTTATAAATAAAACATCTTAACTAGAGAAAAGCATAACATTATCAACTATAATGTATCTTGCTGCACTACTTATATTCTTTTCATGAGTGCAATTTCTCCCCACTTATAGACTCAAATAGAATTAATGTGTAACTTATTCATTCCAAGTAACATACATAAGGTTTAATTGTCAAAATCTATAATTTAACACTTATGTAAAGAAATGTTAGCATCTCTCATATTATGAAGTGCAATAATTTATATCATTATAATTCTACATCTGTATCTGTAGGTACCTAACAAATCTATTTCAGGTTTTATTTTAATATATCATTATGGAAATTTAAAATTGTTAATTTATAAGATATTAGGGTTACTCTACTTATACTAATCAGGCCTTTCATAGTGGTATAAATGAGGCAGATGTTTGGTAAGTCTTTGAATAATAAAACACAACCTAGCTGACTAGCATCAGAGAAAACTTACTACCTTTAATAGAAATTAACTCTTTACAATGTCATTCATCATTGATATGTGTTAGTGTTTACAGAAAATTTTACAATAAGATCAGCAATTTTCAGTCACTGTTCCTGTTTTTCTTTGTATAAGTAAAACCATTTTGACTTCAAACTATAAGTAAAGTGGCTCAATATAAAATATTTTAAGTATAATCTTAAATGATGATAATAAATTAAATTTTACTTATGAATAACTTAGAGATGCAAAGTAAGATTCCCCCAAGAATCTGCAAATGAATTTAAACCAACAGAATCAACTAGAAATCTAAACAAAAGTATAGAAAATAATTAATTCTATAAATCAAACCAAATACTATTACACAGAGAAAAAAGAAAAAGGAGGCAATGTTTTGAATGTATTTTTTGATGCAATCAGCAACTTGCATACAGCAAATATTTGTCACCTATGCCTTATTTGAGACACTCTGGTAAGATCATTGGGTATAAGCCTTAATGTCATAGTTTTTAGTTAGGAAGAGTTTGAAAAACAAACCTCTAAAGGAACCTATTCTATGGCGGACAATGCTATTGACAATATATGTCATTCACGTATAAAACTGGGTTTCCTTAGTGACATTTGATAACAGGTTTATGATATACCCATGCTCACTAGTTCCTGTTTGTTCCTAACCTATTTTTCCAAGGCCAGCAACATTCAGTTGCAGATTCTATAGGTAATCCTCTTGAACAGGGATTCAAACTTCCTTATACACTGTCACAGATTTGTCAAATAAAGAAAGTATGAGAACTAAGAAATGTTTGCTGCTGGTGATTCTTTTCTCTACAGTTCAAATGAGGTGATTAAGAATGTTGACTAGCATATTCATCATGACAAAATGAAGACAGAATGAAGCCTGATACTAGAGTTTGGTAATAAATTTCCTTAGTGTGGTTGACCTTGAGGGAGAGATGGTATGCTGAGAATATTTCCAAGTAAAACAATACCTAGAAAATCAAGGCTGTAGCTTGCATATATCCTTGCAGAGTATAGACTATCTTTGCATAGGATAGTATGTGACTTCTTTTTATATAAGATTATACTCAACATTGCTTGAAATTCAATTTTTTATTTTAAGCCACAAATCCTAAAATAAACTTGCAAAATTATGCTAAAATCCTCCAAACATAGAAAATAAAGACTTTTATGGAACCTATTTTCATCGAACAAAGTTATAAGAGAGAGAGAATATTTGTGGTGTACAATGACAGATTTGAATATGGAGGAATATAATTATTTTAATATAGAGAAGCAACCAAGAATAGCTTAAAATATGTTCCTCAAATCTGTGTCAAAGTGTCACATTAAACTATTACCTTCTGAAGAGTAATCTACAGATGATGCAGTATAAGAAAAGTATGTTGCTTAAAAATCAGAACACAGTTATTATTAACTTTACAAAGTATCACATTGCTTTAGCAACAAAATCTATGACAAAGTACCTTTTGACATGAGGATCCATGGAGTAAGGCTGAATTAGTTGTACTAAAAGAGAAAAGAAAAAGGGGGGGGATATGCATCAGATTCTGATTGTGACTGATTAAAAACACTTGATAATAACAGAAAAAACTGTGAAGAGGGAATGGATACACGTTAAGCAGAAGTTACAGAGGGATATAGAAGTTTATTTTGGATGAAAGATGGCATTTATTAATAGGTTGTTACATCTCTGAAAGCTACTGATATTAAATATTTGCCTGATTATATTTAATGATTAAAACTGCAAGGAGAAATGGTATAAATTTTGCAAAGAATTTACAAATAATTTCACTTGCAAGCAATTTCGCTTCTAAAGTAGCTTAATTTCTTTGTTTCTTTCAGTCAGTGCTCTTTGCTAAATGCCTCTTTCATGGCTTGAAAAAATGTATTCTTGGCTTACTGCAGAAATGAAATTTCATGCTATAGCTGATATAGAAGAATACGATATGCTAGTCTTTGCAGTAAAAATTAATTTGAACTTTGAAATGAAATGTAAATCAAAATTTTAAATAACTCCTTTAATAGTTATGATTCTAATTATTATGTTATATTCAATATATTTAATTGACTGCAGGTTCAATATTACTGCTTATAATCTCTCTTTTACAATATCGTCCATTTCTATTTTTCTCTCTATTTAACATTTGACTAACATTGGTCATAAATTTATTCTAATAAAGTTATAGTTTTATCATAATTTTTAGGTTTCTGGAAAGTACCTTTAAGAACCTAGCCAGGACAAATCTCTATTCTTGTTGTGCAGGAGTCAAATATTTCAAAATCTGACCTCCCCTTCCCATAATAACAGAAGCAGGAGAAACTGGCAGACTGCTTTTCTTTCCTTTAAATTCAACAAAATGAGGTTAATTGTTAAAGTAATAAAACTAGGAGATGGGGTGAAGAGGAGCAATAATAGAAAACCTCCTAGAGATTATCTATTTAAAACATGATTTGTAAATTACAAAATCTTTCATTATCAAATGCATTCACCCTACATCCTGTGGCATGCTGTTTGAAAGCAGTTGCCTTTGAGTGTTTGCCCTGTTGGCGTCATTCATTCCCTGCAATAAAACAAAAACAAAAACAAAAACAAAACAAAACAAAAAAACCTTCCATGATTAAGAACACTAAATATAATTTTCTTCAAGGAGTTCTTTTTGAAAAACAAATACATATATTGAAAGAATTGCATGTGAATATTCAAGAGGGAACAATGATGCTGAAGGGTTAGACAGAGAGGAAGAATTTGAGAATGAGAATGCTAATTAAGGACTTTTAAATTTGCATATTCTGCAAATAACTCTACCCACAAGATCAACCCAAAGTGTTATTACTTGCAGAACTCTGATTGACTGGTTCTGGCATCACCACTCTCATTTGTACACAGATGGCCTGGGAAAATGTTATAACCAACTGCTCATATGACTCTAGCCACTACTGGTCTCCATTAGTCAGACCAGTGGTGTAATTAAGATAATGCCCCTCCGGGCTTCCCTCGTGGTGCAGTGGTTGAGAGTCCACCTGCCGATACAGGGGACATGGGTTTGTGCCCTGCTACGGGAAGAACCCACATGCCGTGGAGCGGCTGGGCCCGTGAGCCATGGCCGCTGAGCCTGCGGGTCTGGAGCCTGTGCTCCGCAATGGGAGAGGCCACAACAGTGAGAGGCCCGCGTACCGCAAAAAATAAGAAAAAAAAGATAATGCCCCTCCTGCATAATCAGCTGCTACCTGGCAAAATTTATCTAATGTTTCTATTTTCACAAATTAATTGATGTAGAAAGAAAACAAAAATATTGTTTAAAAGATAACTTAAGGAGAGAGGGATGTATGCTAGGATTGAAGAGTCCTAGTACTCCCTTCTGGGCCCAAGTCTTCCTGAATATCTATATCCTTATGTCTATATCTATCTATCTATACACATACACACACATCTATTGTACCTTTCTGAGCATCAGTTTCTACAAAGTAAAAAGCATTCTGTAATTACTTTCCAGCCCACAGCCTGTGTGAAAAGGTCATATTAGCTAAAATGTGTAACAATACCATTCAAAAGTAATGTGTTATCTCTGGAGGCATTTTCTTCAAGTTCTACAAATAAGAAATTAGCAACCATTGTGGATTTGTTGCAGGTGTATTTTCTAGTTAAGAACAGGGAAAAATTATTTCTCAAAACCCCTTTTTAGCATATTTATTAATTCATGCATCCATTCATTCCTTTACTAAATAATTAATGAGTGATTTATGTGCTTTGGCCAGTGTGATTGGTCCTGGGATACAGAAAAGGTCTGTGTCCTCATGGAGCTTACACTCTAGTGGCAGAGAGAGACAATAAACACAGTTACAAGTATATACTAAAGTGTTTGATAGTGATAACTATTAAGAAGAAAAATAAAGCAAGGTGAAAGAGTAGTAATAAACTATAATAAGATTGAGGGTGTTTCTCTGAATGGTTGTTCAGGAAATACATCTCTGAGGAGAAAACATTGAGCTCAGTAAGTTTGGGTCACTTCCCCAAGGTCAAATTCCAAGAAAGGTTAAACCTGAGTAGAAGTCAGATCCCTACCACTGAGAGAATGACCTACCGTTATGTGATATTGTTCCCCAAAACAATATTTATAAAATACAGTGTTTAAATATTTAAATATAAAATACTTAAATATAAAAAATAAATGATCGTGTTAATATTTTTTATAATATTGGAATATTCTAGAATAAGAAAAATAAGGGTATTTCTTTATCATTGCATTTCCCCTGCTATCCACTGATGGCTTATTTTATCAGATATTAGGAAAATCATACTTAGAATGTGAATATCTATTTATTAATATATTTTCTTGAATACTATTTTAATACTAAGCACTAACAAAAATGCATGAATCTAAATACAATGATGCAGAACCAGTACAATCTTATTTATGAGCACATAAATAGGATTTATATATTGCAATAGAATTTGAAGAATATTAATTTCAGTAGTAATTTATGAGAAACTCCTCCAAATAACAATTACTAATGCTCATTGACAACTTTAAGTGTGATTAGCAATATGTTAAATAACAAAGGCAAGACCTACTGGTAATTTCAATATTTTCAAATGAGGACATATAAAAGAGTAATATAAAGTTTAAATGGATGGAAGGAAGTGCAAATTCTTTAAAATGCTGAATGAAAGTAACTAGAAGCATCTATATAACACTTATTAAACAACATAAACTATCAAATAAAATGGGTAACATATAATAACAGTAAGTATAAGTGAATTTAAAAGTCAAGTGATTAAAATAATGACATCTTAAGAGCTATGAACTTGTTATTAAATGATTTATTTTTCCTCTAATAAAATAAGAATAGAAACTAGGGATTTTAAAATATTGGAAAAACAGGAATTTTCTAAAGAAAATATCGGTATTTCAATGTTATCAAAAAATAAACTAGATCTGATTTAAGGATAAATAAATAATAAAGATTTCCTTTATCTAGTGCAACTTGGCAAAAACAGCATTCAAATTTCACAAAAGAAACTAAATCAATCACTATTTCTTTTTCATATAAATAAATGTTATAGTTGGGACAAAATTTTAGGCATTGGGAAATAAAAAATCAATTCAATATTAATGTTTATCTGAAGCCCTGAAATATAGTATGTGAGTATGTGCATACACACACTCACATACACAAAGTGAAGAGCTGCAAATAATCTGTATTCATTCAAATCACTATGCTGACTTTCATCAATAAACTGCATGGCTGAGTCTCCAATAACTTTGTGAGAAATAGGCAGTTCTAGCTGCAGCTCTTTCATAATTGACTTTTGCTATGCTCAGCTTCACCTGATGGAGAAGTCTATTAGAACATTTTAAACCCTTCACAGTATTCTTTGGCCTTTATTATGATTATTATTATTATATTGGCTTCTTAGATTGTAACCGCTTATGGACCAGAGAATACATTGCGTTGATATATAAAGTCAAAGCTTTAATTGCTTTCTCAGAAACTTTTCCTGTAACAACATCTCGATAGATTAAGTGGGTCACATGAATTCTTAAGATAATTTTCACTATTAAATGACAAATAGTATATAGGTCTAGGCCCAAGGACACAGCTGCAGAATTTAGACAAACTTTGTCCTCATTTTTCAACATTTTTGGGTGAAAAAGAAGATCAGGAAAAACTCATCTATTTTGATATGGTCTTACTGTTGAATTCTATGGTTGGTTTAAATTGATTTTTGTTGCTGTTATTCGAAAAGTACCAAGTAAAGAAACAATAACGGAACTGCTGAAATGTACCACTGCTTTTGCTGATACTCTGAAGCATTTTATTTAATAATCATTGTTAACTGTAAATTTTAAATGCATACATTGGCTTTTGTACAAAAATTTTAATTACATTAATACCATATTGAAATTAGTTTTAGCAGTTCTACCTAAGGATTTGCATGAGATGCCAGTTTGAAGCACAGTAGATATACTCTCCTCTATACCTTCTAAAGGAGATGTTTGAAGTTTCAGGTGAGTATACGTTCCAAAACTTGAGTGGATCTTAAAAGACTTACGTAGAAAAGCCTTCGCTCTGCTTTGAAATACTTATGTTCCACTTTTGTGCAGAGAATACAATTTAAAATTAATGTTTTCATTATTAATATCTCATAATATACAAAAGATAATGCAAACATTGATTAAAAATAATTATAACATTGCTATTATCTATTGCATTTGTTGGAAACAGCACATTCCCAAGACCCCAGTGGACTCAATATTCTTGCCAATGACAATCCCTTCTCCCCACCCTAAAGTAGCCACTTTCCTGGCTTTATGAATATAATCGTTTGTTGTTTTCTTAATTGGCAACCGTATTTCTATTTCTAAATAGTAGGATTTAGTATTGTTTGTTTTGGGAACTCTATATAAGTGGACACATATGATTTGTACTGGGGCAGAGGGAGTTGTTCTATCTGTTCAACACTAATCTTTTAAGATTTCACACTTTGTCTTATGTAATTAGAGTATATTCATTTTCATTTTGAATAGTATTTGAAACTTTAATTGTATAGAAAAATAATAACTTGGTCAACCTTGTGACTAATGTGTAAAGTATACACTTTTACGTTTCAATCATCTGTTTGGAATGCTATATTACCTACTAACACCCCTAAGCTCAGCTAAAAACTTTACATTAAAATTGTATAAGTGATATGCTTTCCCTTTATTTCTCTAAGTTTCATATATTATTACTATATCAACTCAGGGCATCAGAAATTTACATGCCTGGAATATAATATGCCAGTTTCCCTGCATTCCCAAAATACAATTTGATGTTCTTAAAAGTTTATTGAGAGTTAAAACTTAAAATGGTAATAATAGTGTTTTATCATTTCTATAAAATTACTCTAATTTTTCATTTTCTTACTGTATGTTTGACAATAGAATTTAATAAAGAAAAATAAAAATTTAATCGTATTATCTGCACAAAAGTAGGATAAGTACTTTTAAGTATATATTTTATAGGTCCTTTAATTGATTTGCACATTTTACATTAAATAATTAGAATTTTTTTATACTTTGGCAGTCAGGAATATCTGAAATAAGTTTTATGTTTATTTGCAGAAACAATTTACGTGGATTTTCTGGTGCTTCTTTTTACTACCCTGTTATTCATTTTTTGTCTCTATTTGTTTTGATGTTATCTTAAAGTTTATTTTATGTGTGTATGTATATGCAAACTATATATATTTATATAAAATTTTTATATGTGTATATATATCTTACATACAAATGCACTATGTATATTTATATATATGCATATACATATAAATAATTTGTGTTTATATGTGCTCACTATGTCTCATCAAATCCTATATTTTGAATTGTAGAGAGTATAAGTTTAGAAATTTAGACGTATAATTGGATATTTGAGCTCGACATTTTCTCTTTGAATTTCCACATCAACTGCTTATACGTATGTTAACATAGATTGCCTAGAAAAAAAATTAGCCATAATAGAAAACAATTTTTTCAGCTAATATATCTACATTGGCAATTTATATCCATAATCTATGTGTTCCTACTTATCTTCACATTTTGTTACAAAAACTAAAGAAAAACTTCTCATTGGTCAATTGTTTTCCAAAAATTTACATATCTCTCTAGATATTTTATTTCTGTGCACCACAATAATTTTAAATTTTCTGGTTTAAACATAGCAAAATTCCCACGAGGTGTTTTTCATATATTGGGAACTATCTCAACTTGAGATGTTATAGGATTAATAAACTTTCAAAACATGTTCCCATTGGTCTTACTTCACTTTTCATTTTAATGGACTCTTTCCCATCAGTTTAACACTGTTCACCATCTCTCATATCTCACAATTCTCTTCTCAATTAGTTTTCATGTTTTTCTTCTTTATCACCTCTAATACCTCTCAGTCATCCTTCCTTGGAAATGTTTATGGGTGAAAAATAACACAATGGCTATCTCACCACATGTCCTATTTCAGTTATTTTGCTTCATCTTCCACATCTTCCACTGCTTGTCCACTGTCTCAATTTTATTCAGTTCTCAGTAACAGTTACTATTGTTACTATAATATTTCCACCTTTAATGCATTTATATATTTTTATTTTTGTCCTTCTGACTGTATTTTAAACTTCTTGGTGGCAAAAAGTGTTCTTTATTTTTTCATCTTTATTACCTATCACAGTAAAAAAATGCAAGTCAGGTACTAAATTTTTTTGAAACAATTAAGGCAGGGCTTACTGCCTCAAAATTAGCAAGTGATTACTATTGAACCTCACAATTCACACTCAGTAATTTTTTCTTGTTATAAAACAGAAAAACCTTGATTGGAATAGTTGATTTATTTCTAATCCAACTTATAGTTTGCATGAAGTGTAACTAAGTATAATCAGGAAAATTCCAGGCTCCCCTAGAATAACTGATTGACTTAAGCCTTTTAAAATTTAACAGGACTATTGCCTTTCCTTATCTTAAAATGGGGAAAAGAACACTTTTTAAATTGATAAGATAGACTTTATTCTATTTTTGTAAGTAATCCCTAATAATGAAATCTTAAAAATCACAAATTAGGATTCAGTTAACTGAAAAGTTTTAGTTTTCTAGATGAAATATTAATATAAAAGCTATTGCCATTCCTGAAATAATTAAATAACACTTGTCAAGGAAGAGAGGAGAAATTAAGAGAGCAGATAACCAACTTAAACAGAAAAAGTTAAAGCTCTCCAAAAATGTTTCCTCTTCATGACTAATTCACTTATATGGGAGGTTTTATAAAAGAGTCTCAGGACTAATTTATGGCTAACCATATAACTTTGCTACTCCTTGCAATGCAGGGTTACAAAAGTTTGGTTCTCACTGTGGTGGTGAATATAGATATTAATGAAATTTACAGTTAAAGGTCTTTTATTTCAGACCTTGGTCAGGATTCAGTGGGGGGGAAGAAACCACAACTGATATTTCAATTAAGAGAATATAATCATAGGAATTTGTTAAGCAGGGGATGGAAAGCTGAAAATGACCAGAAAGGAAGACTGAATTTACAGTTAGTAACTGCAAAAAGCATCTATTTCGCATAGGTCTGGGAGAACAAAGGAGTTGAGGTTGTGTTATCTGAACTGGGAAGATTGAAGAAGGGACCCTCTATGGTTAGAAATCAGTCTTCCAAGAAGGGGTGCGGCATGACTGTCTCTGGAAGTGGCTCACAGATCTGGGACTGAGGCCTCTAAGTGGCAGTACTGTAGATCTGCTGCTGGTGCCTCTGGGGAGTGCCAGGAGCTAGCTCTGTGAGAGAGGAAAGAAGCTGGACATTGGGACAAACTATTGCTGGCAGAGAGAAGTTTTTTATTTTTTTTAGGTAATGAGAGCAGGAACAGAAGACACAAGGGAGAAGCAACTTTCCTGTCACTCTTTCAGCCTTCCAGTCTCACTCCCTGCCCTCTACTGGCAGACCCTAATAGGAAGCCCACTGACAAGAAATGTTATTTGTAGCCTCCAGTGTCAGCATGACAAAGCAGAGTAGGGAAAGATATATCTGGAGTTGGGAAATCATGGCTTAATAACTAACATAAAATGTTTAATTGTACAATGATGCCTGGGTGTTCAACTGATGTGAGGCTGAGAATCACCAGTGTTGATATAGACTGTGATCACAGGTAAGAATAAATTTGAACTATGAAAATATGAGTACATAATGATAGAGTATACAATTTAAAGTAGGAACAATATGATACGCATACTTCCAATCAAGTAGATTTTTCAGTTCTTTTATGTACTAACTTCAAAGAAGAATTTAATCACAAATTTTAATTATACTTGTGAGTTATAGAATTTTGTGCTAATAAAGAGTAAAATTTACACAAACAGAAGAATGATTTTGTTTATTTTACATCTATTAATTAATACAAAATCATTGTATCTGAAGAAGCAAACTTCATATATGAGTTTTTGAGATCATGTGAAATACTAAGAAATAATTCTACATTCTATATGTAGCTGGAGTCCCAAAGAGAATAAAATATTTTTTCTTTTTCCAAAAGATGCTTCCAGATGTGCCTTTGTTTATGTGAATGAAACTTCCCTAGAATGTTCTTTTATAATTCTCTGAAAAGCAACTTTTAATTTTGCAAAGATAAGGTTAGTGGTTGTCATACATTCCCAAGGGAAAGAAGTACCAGAACTTCTTGTAAAGTTAGCAGTTACAATCCATCCTATGCAGAGCTGTTTACTGAGATAAGGATGAGCCAATTTCATAGGGTCCAAGAAGCTATCTCCAAGGAATGATTAGGATCATTTCCTTGTTAAACTTTAATATTTTTACCTCAAACTGATGAGCTGTGATTGTTCCAACCTATGAATGTTAGCAAGAAAGAGTCAAAAAATTCCAAAATGGATCATACCAAGAAAGAAGATTGTCTATATTGACTTTAGACACTATTCTAAGATTAGAGGCTTATAGGGAAGAGCTGGTTCCAGCCCACATGTTGTTGAGGTGGGAAAACTTCAATGTCCCTAGGTACTATCATTGAATTTGTGGTTTGGGAATACAGGCTGAGCGTGAGTGTATAAATTAAGAAGACTTCAAATTTTGGGATCCCAGAGACCTGAGCAAGGATGGAGAGGAGCAAGACGGAGTCTGAGGTTATGAGGGACCTGTTTTCAACAGCAGAAGATGACAGCAACATAAATATGAAAGCATGTAAAAATCAGGACCAAATTTGTCGATAAAACTTTACTCTCTCCATTTGGAAATTAGAAACTGGACTAACACTATTGTCAAAGGAAGTTCCAGTATTTTGAGACAATTTTAGACTGTGAGGACTCTTAATAAGATTATATGGTAAGGACTGAGTGGCCAATAGAGAGACAGAATTGTATTTGGATTTCAATCTAATAGAGTATGCCCTAATGGCTAGTATACATGTGTCTCTCATACTAATTTCAGCATTACACATTTTGCTGCTTGTAGTTACCTAAGAAATAAAGAATCCCTTTATTTTTCAAGTATGTAAGTAGATACATGAAGGTTAAAAGTCTGGCAAAGAATCCAATACTTAGGGGCAGAAGTGGGCTGAAAAAAAAAAAAAAAAGCTGATGTCATCTACAGTTTATTCCAGAACAGTCACTCAGGACCCAATATATTCAGTAGAAGCACATAGCTTAAAACTGCCATTCACTGCCATCAAGAAAAAGAGTCATGATGTAATACCAACTTAATATTTTATATGCATTAAAGTGAGGGCTACATCTCATTTATCTTCTGATGTTATACATGTTTAGTATGTAGAAAGTAATAAGTAAATATTGTGGAAGGAAGAAAGGGAAGGGAAAAGAAAAGAAAGGTCAAGTTGCAAGTTTACCACTATCACTTCAGGATCAATCCACAAACCAAAAAAAAAAAAAAAAGTGTAATTAAGAATTGCTCCCTAAGTTTACACCTAACTGGAAGCACTAAATCCTTCTGCGTTATACTCATGTGCACCAAATTTCATTTTAAAACTACTTATCACCTTTATTACACATTGAGTAGCTGAGGAAATGGCACCAAAGACATATATCATAAAGGAAAAAGCTGATGTGCTTTATTATATGAAAATTGAAAGTTTTGTTCATAAAATTTTAAATACCATGAAGTAAAATTAAAGATGAAAATTACAAACTGAATAACAATAATTGTGAGAGATATGATGCATGACAAGATAAAGCCTTCATATATAAATAACTTTTTCAATTAAGTAAGAGACAAAAGAAACAAAGGCAAGGGTGTGTGATAGATATAGATAATAATTAAATCTTCAGGACTTGTAAAGACAGCTATGATATACTAAGTAAAAAAAAAAAGATTATTGAGCAGTACGTACAACATCACACACATATATAGACTAACAATATTCTCTGGAAAGATTAAATGTCAAGACTGGGTGAGTAAACTTAAGGCTGTTATATTTTATGATGATGATGCTTATTATCTCTTCCTCTTTCCACCTCCTCTGTGTCTTAGCAAGTCTTTCTTTACTAGTGAAAAAAAGTAATAAAATGGAAACTTTAGGGAAGAAAAATAACTGAATAATGTAGGACTTCTAGAATGCAGACTTTTATTGAATTGAATGAATACTTATAACTCAAAGAATGGAACAGACATAAAGAAGGAGAGCTACATATTACAGAAACATTGTACTCTAATTTCAAAGAACAATTGATATAGCATTAAATAAAACTGGATTCAAAACATATTTTTGCTCTGCTTAATTGTATAGACATTAATACATCACCTAAAGGCCCTGTTATTAAGTGTCACTATAGTCTCTAAGCTTTAGTATTTGTATGTGGTAGGAAGGGAAGAGTTGGGGGTAGGGATGGTATAGTCAACATTTGGGGTTTTCTTCTGTTCTTTACATTTATTGTGTTTACTTAAAGTTGTTTTGATTTGTTTTTTTATTTTTTTAATTATATTTTTTCTGGTCTCTGCCATCTATAAGATTTTCAATACATGGCAGTAAAATCTACCCACTATTTCCTTGATGATTTAATTGGCTTTTACCTTTTTTGTTATTGTTATTTTTTGTTTTTAAAAAGTCTTTCCAGGTTAAAAAATAGAAAAATAGTTGCAAAATATTGTCAGGTTTTCACTTTTTACATTTCCCTCCGGTACAAGTGAAACATTTTCTTTCATGGTAAGGAACCGGACTGTCCCTTGTTTAAACAGAGAAATTATTTCCCAGCAGCAACTTTAAATTAATCTTAGTAATTTCAAAATGTCATCTAGGAAAGAAGAAAATAATGTATATCTTTTAGGGCATAAGGATTAAATAAGATAATATATGTAGAGTACACATCCAAGTGCCTGGTACATAATGTTGTTCAGTTAATTATTGTCATATATGAATGACTTTAATAATTTTATAATAATCAGTTCATTGTCTTTGAGGATTAACAAAATGTTCTATATTTAGTATCTACATCTTTGGGAAAATAGTAGATTAAGTTTTAGTCTGTTATTCTTTTGCGGTACGCGGGCCTCCCACCGCTGCGGCCTCTCCTGTTGCAGAGCACACGCTCCGGACGCGCAGGCCCAGCGGCCATGGCTCACGGGCCCAGCCGCTCCATGGCATGTGGGATCTTCCCGGACCGGGGCACGAACCCGTGTCCCCTGCATCGGCAGGCGGACTCTCAACCACTGCGCCACCAGGGAAGCCCCCTAATCTGTTATTCTTTAGCTATAAGATAATGCCTAAATTCCTCTAAGGTTCCTTTGAGCTTCAGAATTTTATCATTGTTTTGAATCACCAAGGCTTTGACATATTCTGAGATATTTTTAATGATTTTACATTTATATATACTTATAATGATCCAAAATGCACCAGCTATATATTGCTAGTTTGTGTAACTATTCATAACCATTTATATGTGGCCAGGTACCTGAATGCACTCTCTAACAAACACTGGTGAGGTAAATCTTTTCAATGACATTCTTGTTTATGTTGAAATAAAAGAGGCAAAAAGCTAATAAATGAGTTTAACTTTTCTGGATAATACAGTGGTCTCAAATCATACAACCTAATAAATTCTCTTAACTATATTTAGATTTTATAGCATGCACATTTCACCTTATTTTATTCAACGGAATTTCTGCTAAAGCTTATAGCTTGAAATGAGTCTCTTGATATATCCTACTGAGATAAAGAGAGTCACAAATTCTTTGCCACTTTTTTTCCACAGAAAAAAGTGACCTTCGTCCCCTCTTTGAATTTGGATAACATATAACTGTTACGTTCAATAGTGTGATAAAAGAGACACAGTGTCAGTTTGGGGCTAGACTTTGAAAGGACTGGAAGCTTCTTCAGTGGTATCTTGGAACCCTAATCTGTCATGTATAAGACAAAATGGAGAGACTTGGAGATGGCATTGAAATGGAAAAGTGCTCTGTTGAGTCCAACCTTCGAACCATGTCCACCAAAGCACTAAATATAAGTGAGGGAAAATACCATCATGGAAATGGATCTTTCACTCCCAGGCACTCCAGTTTATGACACATAACTTAGACACAAACTTTCCAACCAAGGCTTATCTGACTTCCTGACTCAAAAAATTGTGAGTATATTTGTCCAAACCCATAGACTGTACAACACCAAGAGTGAACCCTGATGTAAACCATGGACTTCGGGTGATTATGACATGTCAACATAGGTTCATCAGTTCAACAAATATATCTCTCTGGTTGGAGATGTTGATAAAGGGAGGAGGCTATGTATGTGTGGAGGCAGGGGGTATATGAATATATATATACAGGGAGGATATACCTTCCTTTCAATTTTGCTGTGAACCCAAAACCGTGTTTAAAAAATAACACCTTAATTTAAAAATTGTGAGAAAAATAAAATGATTCTGAAACCAAATATCTAAAGTGTGCATGATTTTAAGATAGTTTATTCTTGTTAAAACATGCTAAGGAATTAAATTTTGAGAATAAAAACTAAGTGAGAACCTGGTTTTGATATAAAGGGAACTTTTGAGTGTTTGAAGCCTTTTTTAATTCAAAACCTGAAATTCATAGATTACTTTGGACACCTAGAATATTTTATTCTTATAATATAATACAAAAATTAGACATAATATTAGATATAATGAGTTTATCTAGTTTAATTGTGTATATGTACTCTCACACAACTAGTAAGTAAAGTCAGACGTACAAATCATTATCAAATAAACCTATAGGGCTTCCCTGGTGGCGCAGTGGTTGAGAGTCCGCCTGCCGATGCAGGGGACATAGGTTCGTGCCCCGGCCCGGGAAGATCCCACATGCGGCGGAGTGGCTGGGCCCATGAGCCATGGCCGCTGAGCCTGCGCGTCCAGAGCCTGTGCTCCGCAACAGGAGAGGCCACATAGTGAGAGGCCTGCGTACCGCAAAAAAAAAAAAAAAAAAAAAAAAAAAACACACACACAAAAAACCTATAAAATATACACCACTGCAAGTAATATCAATATCGTAGTTCCCAAACTGTGTGTGGACTCTAGCTTGAGAAACTCTGTTTCAACTAATTTAGTTGGTTTACAAAGTTAAATTATTGTTACTATGTAATATTTTTCTAGTATGAAGAATCTAAGCTTTTATAATGCAACATGAAAACTGAAATGCTTCCAGGCAGTGAACTATACACACTGGACAAAATGTCTCATCAAAGTATTTCATTTTTCCTCCTGTCACTGATAATGTAACTGTAATTGCTGAAGGCAGATGTTTATTACCATGTACAATGCATGTAACCTGACTGTCAAAAAGCAGAGCTTGAGAATGTGGTCCATAGAGAAGTGACTCCATGAGTGTAAAAGTCAGTAGAGATCCATAGGTGTCTGACCACTCTGACGAGAATGGGGTGGGTTTGGTAGCAGGGAAACAATGAAAGAAATGCAAAGTGTTACTCTGAAAGGCTGTCACTATCCTGGCAAGTGAATTAATATTTCTGTGTAGTTGAATTTTACATGAATATTTACCTCAAAAAATTGTATTTTCAAAGCACTGGGAAATCCAAAATCTCAAAATTTTGTATAAAAAATTTGTCTTTGTATTGTTTTATTAGGATGCATTTTCCTGAGTAATGAAGTAGAATTGTTTTCATCAAGTCTTTTCCATCTTAAATAATACAAAGATCACAATATAATTTTAACTATATTATCAATATGACTAAGGATCATAATCACACAATCTCTCAATTTGCATAAGTACCTTATTAACTTCTTTCTAATGTGACATGATACATTTGACAAAAATAATTGGACTAAAGATTTTATTATTTATTTTTTGCTGAAGAAACCATTTAATTTGCTTTCACCACATACAGTGCTGATATTAAATTAGTAATGTAAATGATCAATGTGGGTCTCCTCAATTTGAGTTATTTTTTTTAAGAAGTCATATTCTAAGTACTTTGGCAAATGTATTTCTCCCTTCAGTTTTCTTGGGAACAGCTAACAAAACACAGTTAACCACAAATTATTCCTGCAAGCATTATGTATTTATTCGTATGGTAAAGCAACCTGCAGAAAAGAGATACATATTATAATAAGGTGTTTAGATTATATTCCCATTGCATACATGCAAGTGTTTGCCAAAGTAAATTAAGCTGGGAAGCTATCATTTTCTTGTTACTGATAGAGTTCATCTATATTCACTTGCATTTCCTTTTTAATATACATTTTACTATCAAATTTTTTCAACCTCTTTCCTTCATTGGGACTAATCTTCTCTTACTCTCTCTCATTATGATGGCCTTAGAGAGTAAAGCATATCTTATGAACACTTACAAGGGTGTGGAGCAAGACAATTCTTTGATTTTTTTTTCCTAAACGTTAATACCCATTTTAATAAACATAAACCAAACATTGTATTTTATTGCCTTTAAATTATCTAATATGCCCTAGTCTTCCAGGGTGTCCAATTAATGTCTGACATCAAGAGCACCTAATTTTGTATAAAGCTTTATAGGCATAAGAAAAAGTAAGTGAACTGGGCAAAGTAATGTGTACATAATATAGTTATAATAATTATCACATTGTTTTCAAATTATTCACTTGTGTGTCACACATATCTACTACCTGTGACCTCTCCAGTGAAAAGAACATATGTTATTCATAATTGGTATCACCAGGGCAAATCTCAGTGTCTTCTACAAAGGGAGTTCTACAAAAATTATGGCTGAATAAGTGGGTGGGTGGGTGGTTGGATGAGTAGATTGTTGAACGACTATAATAATGCATTAAGTCCCCCCAAAAAGAAAATTATGATGGAAAACTAGATTCCAGATGTAAAAATGCTTTATAGCCATATATTTTGTTAGAGAAATAAAGTGTCATAATACTTCGCATAAATTTGGCCCACTTTTGTTCAGCATAAGCAGAACTAATTATATATAAAAAGGTATTTGAAATAATTCTGAAAGACAATCTAGAATAAAATCTTTAGATCCACTGATGTCATCTCTCAAAAAGCAGCACTTAGACATGCACGCAATTATGCAAGTCAATCATTTACACAGAGAAGCATAAAAGCTTACTGCAGAGGCAGAAAATTAATGAGAATCAATAATTAACCTTATTTCATCTATTCAAACATCTTAGAATTTGAAATATAAGTTATTACACTACACAATATCCTTTGGAATTTAGAGTGATGGCACCAAGGAAAAAGAACCATTATTCTCTCCTTTCAAAGCTACTGAAAGCAAGAGCAAAAATCAGAGTTAAATAGAGTTTTAAAACTCATTGCCACACAACACATTTCAGCTGACTGCTCAGCATTCTTTCCACGCGCCATATTGCGTGGTTCTCTTGTTCACTTTCACCTGTATTTTGTTCTTCCTCACAACATGATCCTCAAGTAGAGCTGCATTCTACCCTTATAAATGCTCATTAGTGATGAATCTGGCATTCACTGCATGTGTGATTTCTCCAGATTTTACCATTAAAGTGCCCACCTTGCCAAGTTGTTCAATTTATATCCAAGGAGAACACCTAGCCCTACTTTTACGCCAAATTGTACCTTAAATTAACATTGTTTAGCTTCCATATCTCACAGTAGACTCTCTCCCCCCACACATAATTTATTCATTTTCTTCACACAGATTCTTCTCTCTAGGGGTTGTACAAAGTTCTACAAAGCTTGGCTGGATTATTACCGAGAAAGAAGTTACTGAGAAAGTCTGAGGGATCCTTTGTCAGTTACCCACAGACAAAACAACCTAATCATCCTCTCTCAGCTGTAAAGTTCTTATGCGACTTGATTCATGGGAGGCCTCATCACCAACTAAATTGACATTTACATTTATTGAACAAATATTTAATGTACTAGGCACTGTGTAAGGCACACGGAACACAACAGTAAACAGGAAAGACAATGTTGTTTCCTGGAGCTTACATTATTGTGACTGAGTGAAGGTCAGATTGAGAGCTAAATTAATATACAAAGAAAATATCAAATAGTGAGCAATATGTGGAAGAAGGGAAAGAAGAGACTAGAATACCTTTGAGAGAGACAATACTGTGGACTAGAAAATGTAAGATATTTGCACTCTATTCCTAAAGGAAAGGCCATTCTCACACATGTTCAACCTTTAGGAATGTATTTCACATGGAGAAACAGTGTCCAATACAGAGAAAATGAGAAAGAAATGCTTGTTTGTAGGGAAAAAACCCAGTATTGTTGCCATAATTTGAGTATCCTCAGCCACAAGAATGGAGAAAACATTTGTCTAAAGAAATAGAGGGGGAGTTACCAGCAAAGAACATGGGCCTCGGGGGGCCAGCAAACTTCTGTGGAATTATAAATATTCATATGAATGAAAGAAGAATATTTATGCTGAGAAATGAAAGACTGAAAAAAGAAGTTACATCTTCAGAAAAAGAAATAAAAAAAGACCTTTCAGTAGAGAAAGAGTAATACAAGGACCCTAAGTGGGAATAAATTTAGTGGATTCCAGGAACATAAAGACCAGTGTGTCTACAGTGTGATGCTTAAGAATGGAGTGGTATTACAAGAGGAAAGACAGTTAGAATAGGTCCAGATATATCAGGATAAGGGGGTGTGGTTTGATTTTAGAATGATTGAAATCTACTGGATAATTTTAAGTAAGGTTGTGACATAACCTGTCATAATATTAAATAATAATAAAGGTCATTTAGGATTCTACACAAGAAATGGACCAGCACGGATACAAGAATGAAACAAGATGAATTAGGAGGCTACTGTGGAAGTTCAGGTAGGAAATAATTATGGCTTATGCCAGGGAAATTAAAAAGAATGGACACATTTTGGAGGTAACTTTATAGAACTTGATAATTTAGTTAGATATTGGATGGTAGGAAAAGGTAGAGTCATGGATAACTCTCAAATATTCGGCTTTCATAACTGAAAACATGGTTGTCTCATTTTCTGAGACAAGGATGCCTGGGGGGAAGAGAGTATTTTGGTCATGCTAAATTTAACTTGTGTATTAGGCATTAAAGGCGAGGTGTAAACTGGATAGTTGGATACTGTATATGAGGTTAAACTCAGTAAAAGATAAGAGCTGCAAAAAAGTTCAACTTCATGTAAATGGAATGAATAGTTATGATAACTGAAGCAATCACTAAGGGAGATGTGTAGCCAGAGAAAGAAGAGGACCCTGGGATAACTCATAGGGTGATATAATGTTAGGCTAATTGCATAAGCTTCCTATTGTAGCTGTAAGATGTCACTACAGACTTTAAGGCTTAGTACAACACAAATATATTTTCTTAAAACTTTGGAGATGAGAAGTTTAAAATGTGTTAGTAGGGTTTCTGGAGTCTTAGGAGAGAACTCATTTCCTTTTTCCAGCTTCCAGAAGCTGCTCACATCCCTTGGCTTTTGACTGTGCACAACTCCTTCCTCTGCATACAACATCATGTCTCCTTTTCTGACTCTCCTGCCTCCCTTCTTCTCTTATAATGTTCCTTTTGATTACATTCGGCTCACCTGGCTAAACAGCATAATCTCCCCATCTTGAGATCCTTAACTTGATCACATCTCCAAAGTTCATTTTGCCATATAACTTATTCACAGGTTCTGGAAATTAAGACATGAACATCTTTGGAGTTCATTATTCTAACGTACCACAGACATGTAGTAGAGTCTGGGTTCAGCTACATGGATTGTGATTTCAGAGTCCACATACTACAATCTTTCTGGGTATCAATTACCCTTGGAATTACTGTGGAGAGAGGTGCAATTTGGGGAAGAAACTGTACTAGGCTCAAACAGTATGTTTACAGGATTTTTAAGATGAAGGGAAAATTAAAGATCAGCTAATCCCCCCAATTCTTATACAGATAAGAAAAATAGCACTAGGAATAATTAAATGGGGTTAGGTCTCAGTGATGAGTGGTAAAACTAGAACTTAAATCCAGGTCATTTTACATGCAGTTTCTAACACACCCCTCACCACAGTGTATCCTGGTTTTTAATAAACTCATGTTGGATTGTAGACTACCATTTGCCAGACTGCTTGGGTTTGAATTCTGGCTCCACCAATTATAAGACATCTGATCTTGGTTATCTCTGACCCTAGTTTCTACATTTGCAAAAACAAGACAATAATAACATCTGCCTATTAGTGTGTTTATCTAGTGTGTTTACCTGTTAGCCCAGGTTTCATCAAAAGAACAGAATCAATAGGAGTGGTACCTAATATGGGATTTCTTATATGGATTCAGAATATAAAACTGTGGGAGATGCTGGGGAAATGAAGGATCAGAAAGGGGAGTATGAATATCCAAGCAGGTGTTACCAGTCAGTCTGGGAAGATATTTGTTTCCAGCAGCGGAAGTGGGGCTGGGGATTAGATTTTGTGGGGAGGTCTTTGGGAAACTATTGTGTGTAGGTAGTTTTGGCCTCAGTGGGTCCACAACCAAGCCTCTGAGGGTGGGCCTAGAAATGCTGCTCGGCAGTAGATACAATAGTTGGGATGACAGCCTCACAGCAGAGTGGAGGACAGAAAAGACATTCTAAAGCCCACCAGGCAATTCTGTATCTTGTCTTGGCATCAAAAGACCTCCTGAAAGTAATTCACTTCACTTCTGCATTTAAACTCTCACAAGTTTCTATTGTGGCCAAGTTTAACTCAAAATTATATTAAGAAAAGAGATTCTTAGAAATATATTCTCTAGCTTAATCAAGTTGACACAGTTAATAAGCACTTACCATTTTCATTGACACACATACACATTATTTTACAAGTGAGAGTCTAATAAATTTGATGCAAAAATCTAATATTTAAAAATTGATCTAAATTGTCAATAGATGAGATTCTTTAAAATTCAAAAGACCACTTAGAAATAAATCATATAAAAAGAACAAATATATATGCATCTGATGATATGAAAAAGTTTCCCTGAAGAAAATTAAAGGAGAAAACTTATTTATGTATAAACTGCATTGTTTAAGACATGTTTCATACTTTTGGGGGATGTGTACTTATGTATAACTATACCATTTTTGTTTAATGTCTCTCTTAAAGCACACTTTTTGTCACCAGCTAAAATATTTTTGAAATTTCAGAGACACAGAAATGCTCATTTATGCTCAGTATAGTGATCCAGCATTCTCTATAATTTATTTAAAGATTAGTCATTGATTTGCAATTCACCTCTCTAAATACAGAATGAAATTGGATTGCTGCAATTTTTCTCCAAGGACCTAGTTTTGATCTGAGGTACTTTGATTTTTTCTGCAGAATAAGAATAATATATGAATGTTCTACTACTGAGGTGCAGTTTTAATGGCCTTATTGTTTTCTTGTGAACTTTTCTAACCATAGGTCTAGAATTCTTTCCAAAAGTTTATCAAAACTTTAATGAAAATAGTTATCTATTCTTGTACCAAATTTAGATTATTGCAAATGAAAATTATTACTTTGGAATTTCAAAATTAGATAGCTGTTTAGACTCTGAAACTTTGGGAAGTTATTTTTCATATACAACATTGATTTTTAGTATAATTGTTCTTACTACAACTTTCCAATTTCACAAGTCTGGAATATGTTCCCAGTCAGTACCATTTTTGCTCAGAAGAAAACATCATTTCTAAAATTCTCTTTACATAGAAGAATTGTATAGACAATTTATTTATTTATATTTTATATAAAATATAAATAAATATTTAAATATATATTTAAATAAATATATATTTTATATATGTAAATAAATTATTTTATATATTTAAATATACAAATATATATTTATTTATATTTTATGGTGAATTATATTTTCATAATTGAAATAAAACTTTTTTTTTTTACAAATATTGAAACTGAAGATAAGAATGTTCAAGTCTCATTTTGAAGAGTAAATCCTGGAATGAAAATATAAAACATAAGGTTACTTACAAGTATAGTATCTTTTATATTGTGCCAAGTGTATTTCTGTAAAATTGGATCATATTTTTCAATGAATGCTTTACCTCCATCATAGTTACATTGTTCTTTCAACTTAAGAAAAATAGCATTTCTTACAGACACTTTTACATATAGAGCTTCAGGTTCCATTTCTCAGTATTTGTGTACTTTTAAGAGAAATATTCACAGCTAACTGAGCAGCCAAGTGTTCTCCTATATTTCCTGGCCTCACTTGCAGTATTAAGAAGTGTTTTAAGAAGATGTTTAATATAATGAAATACTAATTAGTATACTATTAATTGTGAAATTGGTTGCATTTAGCTGATAATATTGTGGCTCCACAAACATGAATCTTAAAATTTATCATTTGGGTACTTTTGGAAAGAGATGGAAAAAGAGAGAGGGAATAAAAATCATAGTTAAGTAAAAATAAAGAACATATTAAATGTTCTTTATTGCAAGAATAATGTATAAGGCCCAAATTCATAGCTGCTTTTTCAGTACTTTTTCCCTTTGAAAATTTTTTATAGAATATAAAGAAAGGAAACTAAGTATCCTCAATTAGTGTGGGGAATTCTATTTTGCATTTCTCTCTGCCTTAATATTTCATTTTACTTCTTCTCATACTATAGAGCTAGAATTACCCTGGAAGAATTTTCTATGTGGAAATATAGAAACCAAAGATTGAAGAGTATTTTTAAAATCATCTGGGAGAGCATCCTTGCTATTTGAAGCCAACATCCTCAGTATAGCATTGCTACCAGGTGGCTATCCAGCATATATTTGAGTATTTCAGAGACAGGAAACTCACTGGCTACAGAAAAAGACTTTTCTCCCTTTGGTCAGACAAATCGTTAGAAATTCTCCATTATTCAGAGTCTGAGTTACTTTTCCCTGTGTCCATAGGTCTTGTTTGTACCGTTGCAGATATACAGAACAAGTTAATTCTTCTTCCTCATGATTACTTGTAGCAGAAATGAAATATTATGTGTATATATGTTTCTCATAATATAAACTAGTCCCAATATGTAATCATGGCTTCCTGTAATCTCATCTAGTCTTAATAGAAAGTTCCAAACAAAATTTCAATTAGTCTTATTTACCATCTGGTTAGACAGGCAGATTTGTAATGGTAATCTTCCACTAATAGAACTGCAATAGAAACTGTCTGTTAGGAAATATGAAAGGATAGAGCACTCTGCCTTTTCAAATGCTATATCCGCCAAACTACACCAATAAAAAATGAATAAATAAAACTTTAAAAAGATAGAACTGAGTTAGAGAACTGTAAATAGGATGAATTCGTGAATTCACTTATGCCTTTGGCTAAAATACATTACTCTTTGAGTCAGTTTGAAGCTGTTTACACAGTAGGGTGTTTCACCTACTAATGATATTGCAGCTGTCACGTGCATGCCATCAATGTTTATTGGCATCCTCAATGTCAGTTATTTTTAAGAAGCTCTCTTCCAAGCCTCTGAATAAATTATCTATCAAGTGCAGCAGTGCATGACAACACCCACATTACAATTTGCAGTCTTGCACAGGCTCTCATTATTTGGTGTAAATGAAATCCCAAGTCATTAAACTTCTTAAAAAATGAAGGCACCTTGTATTAAAAATATGAGCAATTTAAAGACCTCCTAAGTCATTCTTTCAGTCCACCATATGCATAACAATGATCCTAGAAATAGGTTCAATCCCTCAGCAATTGTTTACTTTCCTTTGAAAGACAAAAGTTTCTGTCAAACACATCATAGAAAAAGTTCAAGCAGGCTAGTTTCATCTATTCCACTGGGAATACGCTTAGAAAATTGACCTAGAGAAAAGACAACACAAGCAATGATGATAAGAAATAACATACTCTGAAATTTACAAAGTTATAAGTTATAAGTCAACAAATAGTGTAGGGTGTCTGCAGAATAACTATCAGTGGTTTATACTTCTATGTGTTGGCAAGATTTCCCCCCCACATATGCTGTAAGATGTATTAAAAAAAAAAAAAAAGAGGGAGCTGGAAGAGCTTTTCCTTAACCTGGTTATATGGGTCTTATCAGTTTCAGGTAAGATGGCAATACTTTCTTGACAATGATTTTAAACATATCTGCAGTCTCTCCTGCTATGTTTACTATGAATTTTGATGATGCTTTGTATGAGCCTCAAAGCTATTTGACGTTGATATGCTTTTAATCCATGAAGTGAGGTCATAGCCCATTAAATAAAACATTTAATCGCAAATGAGTATGGAGTAAATGTATCTACCACAGCTTGTTTTGTTGTTGGTTTACCTATGCAGTAAACACATATGATACAGTGTAACATCTTAATAATGTGAACGTTGAGGAAAAACATTAAACACTTATAAACTAACCAAGTTTAGGAGTGATTTCACTCTGCATTACCAATATGTTTTAGACATAATTTAACCCCTATGGTATATCTGAATCTGTAGAACTTAAAAAACAAAAAGAAAAAGAAGGAAAAGGCTCTAACAGCTTTATCCAGAAAAGTCTAAATGCAATTAAACATTTGATTAATATGGTTCTTTCCTACTATTGTTAAGTTCCACGAATGCAAACTTTCATTTTTTTCTTCTCCAGTGTATTTTCCTTACTTGACATGTTCCTAACATGGTAGACTCAGCCAGTATTTGTTAAATGAATGAATAAATAATGAAAGTAACTGTCCTGTTCAAATTCTTGAGTCTTATTGCTTTCAAATGACACTGTTATGGCAGGGGTTGCTTTGAAAATGTGTTTCACAAATAAATACAAAATTTTTTGGTGTTCCAAGTGATGATAAATTTATTAGAAAAATTCTAGCACTGAAAGAAATTGAGCTGAATCTTAAAAACCGAGTTCAAATGGCATGTTTTTTGCAGATGAGGACATAAGTGATAGAGATAAAGTAAAGGATTTTCTTATGGACACAGATCCAGTTCCCAGCTGAGCTGGAACAAAGAAAAGTGTTCTTTTCATTATCCTGTGCTGTTTATAGTTCTCTGTGGATTCTCTGCCATTCTATAATTCCCACAGCTCTGGCAACATCTTCAGTCATCATTATTATCTTCATTAGCAAACAAAAGCTTGCTCAGCTAAGAAAGCAGCTAGAAACCCTGATTAATATGCTTATACATACAGTTAGATTTTTATCAGACGGTCTCAACAAGAAGAAGTGGAAAGGACAATGTGAGAGGACTCATTCAATGAATTAGTAGACAATCTCATGTATATAAAAATACATGGCTGGGTCTAGTAGCTCTGGACCTTCCACTCCTTGCGCCTGCTTTAATTATCCTCTTTGATGTCCACAACACTATAATCTAGAATTTCTTCTAGTTTTCTGACTGTCCCCTCAGAATTATTTACTGGCTCATCTTTTCCCTTCTTTACATCCAATCAATTAAAAAAACTCCCAAAGAATGAATTCTCAGCTTTCTTTTCTTCTTTGTGCCTGGGAAATACAATCTAATACCCTAACTTCACTCTCCTAGTTCTGCAAATTACTTCCATTTCTGTACGTCTAGCCTTACAATTTCTCATGCTACTGCAGCATTTCCCATTGGAATATTTATTAGCAATATTCTGAAAAACTATTCTATGTCTCTCACTCATTATGTCTATTCTCTCTTTCCTCTCTCTCTCTCTCTCCCCCCTGCCGCCCCCCCTGCCCCCGCCAACTGCTAACCATTAACACGAATCTCCAGGTCACCTTGACTGTGTCATTAGACCATCATATCTACCCACTGCTAATTCCTAACAATCTACACAGTATCTCTCCTCTCCATCCTTATGATTACTACCTTAGTTTAAAAATTCAGTAACTTGTCCTTCAGCTTACTGAAATATATTGAAAATACATGTCCTCCTCTTGCCTCTAGAATATTTTATATATACTAGTCTTTTTGAAGAAAATACTACTTTCTTCCAGCTTTAAGCAAATACTAATCTACTATCTGTATCTACAGATCTGCATATTCTAGACATTTCATATTAATGAAATTTTACACCATGTGGTCATTGTGACTGGCTTTTTGGAATTGGTATAATGGTTTCAAGGTTCATACATGTTGTAGCATGTATAAGTATTTCAATATCTTTTTATTATCGAATAATTTTTCTTTGTATGGGTATAGCACATTTTATTTATCTATTAATCACCTGAGGGACACCAAACTCCATTTTGATTAGGGGTCCAGATAGAAAGTGATAGTGAGGAAAATTATTCGTAAATTTTTGAAGGTTGGTATTTTCAATGCGTTTATTTACTCAAATTTTATGTAAATCCCTTAACAGTCTTTGACACCAGGGCAAGAAGAACAAAACAGATGCACGAGTTACAGATTCAGTTGCTGGTAGTTACTGAAATAATTTTACATGGTTGAAGAGAGATGGAAGCTGAGTAGTTTCCGAAAAATGGAGAAACTGCAGAGATTCAGTATAAGAAAACATTGATTATTCATTTCTCCCCTTTTACAAATAAGAAAGTTGTTAACACCTCAACCCTTTTTTAAAAAGTTCCTTTCTACCTTGACAAAAATAATGAGCAATACCAAGAGAGCAATCTCGGGCTTCCCTGGTGGCACAGTGGTTGAGAGTCCACCTGCCGATGCAGGTGACACGGGTTCGTGCCCCGGTCCGGGAAGATCCCACATGCCACGGAGCGGCTGGGCCCGGGAGCCATGGCCGCTGAGCCTGCACGTCCGGAGCCTGTGCTCCGCAACGTCCGGAGACTGCTCCGCAACGGGAGAGGCCACAGCAGTGAGAGGCCCGCGTACCGGAAAAAAAAAAAAAAAAAAAAAAAAGAGAGAGAGCAATCTCTCTCATAAAGGATGGCGTTAGTTCTTAGTAGTAGGCTGAATCATATTAAATTGCTATTTTTGTAGGTGGAGAAATATTGCCTAATACATGATTAAGTCTACTAGAAATGACTGAAACTCACTGGTGGGAAGAAATATTTTCCTTGTGGTGAATGGGTAATAAAATGAAAGAAATAGATAAGTACTATTGTTATAATAAACATATACCACAACACATCATATTAGAAATATTTAGTGTCTTTTTTTCCGTATTTCTTTCTGAGAGTGTTTCATACTTCTCCTTACTTTCCGAATGTACACCCACAACTCCTTTCATGTGGGAATTCAACCTTCAGCACTAAATTCAAAAGTCCTGACTGCATCAACCAAAGATAGTTTATTTATAGGCTGGCTGGTAATTTATGACTTGGCTCAAAGAGATAACTTTGGGTAAAGAGACTCACTAACAAGAATATGAAGTAAGAGTAAAAAAAACATTGGGGGAAAAATAGGCAAGAAAAAAGTAGCTCATACCTAGATCTACTGCTGTTTCTCTACCTCATAAGCTTATTTTCACCTTCTTCTAGATTCTCATAAAAAGTATATGTATCCAAAAAATAAATCTACATTTTCTTTTTCTATATATTATATATATTATATTGTATATATATGTTAATACATAATACATAGATTGACATATATATAGCATATATATCCACTATAAGATAAACACCATGAGGGCAGGATGCTATTTGGGATATATCAGAAATTAAGTAGATATACATATATTATAGGTATTACCAGTTTTTTTGTCTGATAAGAATGCAGAGCCAAAAGAGCTTACAGATATTAATATAAAGACTTTGTTGCATGTCCTTCATTTACAAAAACAAAGAGGTTTTTTTTTTACGTTCTAGTTGCAATGATAATAGAAACTATCTTGGATTATAGACAAAAAAAATCATTGTCTTTATATTTAAATGTAAAAAATGTAATATTATTTTTTGTTTAGAGAATCATTGTGCTATTTTTAATAGCTCTAAAGTGCCAGGAGGGTTTCAATGTAATGGTAGTTAGTGTGGGATAAAACAAAAAACAAAAACAGGACAAAGTGTTATTGATTTAGAAAGAGACCTATTGTTCTTAATGTACGATTGTAGCATGTAAACCTTCTGTATAACTCACAGCCAAAAGTATAAGTATCACATTATAAAGTTATTGGTGCTTTTCAACTTAGTATGCCTTAGTGCTCACTTTATAAACATGACACATGAAAATAAAATAACCGTTCTTTAACATTTTTTTCATGTTTGGAATCATTCTTCTTTTCAACAGATGTAAAATGGATTATGGATTACTATAGAAAAGTACTAAAAAGTGAACCTACAGTTGGATAGCATGAGCAAAGGGGATGAATATTAAATACTTTTTAAAAACAATATTTTTCAAAAAATATTAATTTCAGAAAAACTTTAAAATATAAACAAAGTTAAAGAAAACATTTAGATGGATCATCTAAAATCTATCAGTCAGACAGAAATAAATATTGTTAGTATTTTGATATGTACCCTTTTAGTATTTTACATGTATATGTAGTATTATTTGCAGATATACACATACTTACAAACATACATATTTATATAAACATTAAAAAGCATGGGATTATGGTGTACATTTTGCTTTGTAAATTTTTTTTCTCAACAGTTTCGCAGATTTACTAAAATTCTAATATATGGGGCTTCCCTGGTGGCGCAGTGGTTGAGAATCTGCCTGCTAATGCAGGGGACACGTGTTCAAGCCCTGGTCTGGGAGGATCCCACATGCCGCAGAGCAGCTAGGCCCGTGAGCCACAACTACTGAGCCTGCGCGTCTGGAGCCTGTGCTCCACAAAAAGAGAGGCCGCGATAGTGAGAGGCCCGCGCGCCGCAATGAAGAGTGGCCCCCTCTTGTCACAACTAGAGAAAGACTCCGCACAGAAACGAAGGTCCAACATAGCAAAAATAAATTAATTAATTAATTAACCCCTACCCCCAACATCGTCTTTAAAAAATATATATATATATGATTGTAAGCATGAATCTGATTAATATATATTTATATATTAATTCCTTATAATAAATATTTAAGATGTTTCAAATTAATCACTATCATAATAATATGTAAACAATATTTGGAATAATCCCTTACAATTTTTTTTTATTATTTCCTTAGAGAAAGCCTAAAAGGGACTTTGTGAGTCAAAAGATACAGACTACATTTTTATTAACATATTAGCGTGCATAATACACATAGCAACTTAGGTTCTAAACAAGAACATAGGGAATGCCCATTTCTTTATACCCTAACTAGAATAAAATAGTACATTTTTCCCCCAATGTTAAAACCATGAAGCATTGTTTTCATTTTAATTCAATAACTAGTGAAAATATTCATTTTTGCCTATTAGCTCTTGTGCAATTTGTCCAGTTTAGTGTATTCATT